>NC_054383.1:38087072-38387072 GCF_017654675.1 Xenopus laevis | reverse complement strand
TAGCATGCATTATTTTGTGCGTTATTTTAAGGCATTTGATATTCTCACATGTTATTAGAAATCTATAGCACCTAAGACATTCCTTTCCTGGGAAACTTAATATAAACCCATGACACAGAACGTAGTGCATTCCAGATCTGCCCAAGGTATCACGAAAATGTGTTAGTGGCTGTAGGTAAGTCTCCAGTTCCTCATAAAGGTCTTTTAATTGCCGCCCTACAGCACCTCAATAAATCTTCCTCTATTAATCCAGCTGATGTTGTTTAGCCTATTCCTGGGAGGTATCACATTTCACAGTAATTATCGCACTATTATGCTTTTATCGCTTAAAAGATGTTAGTGAATAATGCGTTAGGATTAATTCTATTCTATAAATATCGCAATGCGATTAGAATACCGCTGTGCCGAAATGTGGAATTATCACTTGCGATATGTCTGTTAACGCATGCTAAAATACTTTGATGAATCATTCCTTAAATAACGCATCTTAAATAACGCACAGCTGCGATAAGGCATATCAACCGTTTGTGAATCAGCCCCTTAATGTCATATGCGGAGTGATGAGCACTTTGTCATCAGTGCAGGATCGATGTGCAGCCTGAGTAGGTTCTTCTTGCTATAAAGGTTAATGGTATCAAGGAGGAATTCCCCTAACGGATACATCACATTAACTCATTTTGTTTAAAATGAAATCAGAGCCATCACTTTGGTTCCATAGAACATAAATGGTATAATTTCCAGCTGGAACAGAAGACCACTCAATTCAGCTCCGGATTAGAATCGTCAGTGAGTAGACAGTCTAGATATCCTAGACGACATGATTAAAGTCTGAGCTTTAACAAACCATAAGAAATGTAAAGAAATTGACTTCCATTTACTGAGAAATTGTATAGCAGCTACCAAAATGCTGCACTCAAACACTCAGGCATCAAAATCATGCGTAGGAGCTCATATCCGGCTCTCTATAAATATTCCAAGTGCTGACTTCTTTGTCTAGAGCAGGTTTTGAAGCAGATCAAAATAAGAATTAAGCTGGCCATAGAGACAAAGATCCGATCATGCGAATCCTTGATACGTACGATTTTTGGACCGTGTGTGGAGAGTCCTGACATTTTTTAACCCACGAAGATCGGCCGTTTCTATCGGCTGCTAATAATTTATCTGCATGGATTGCTGATCGGACGATTTTCAGTGGGAGAAAATGTCACCAGTTTTGTTGGACATAACTTTCGTACGATTGCTGTTAGGGGCAGAACATTGGCTGATCTGTTCTTTTACTACTTTATATAATCCAAATGGTTAGTGGCAGGTCGGGAGATGGGGAAGTCCAATTGTTCCAGGATTCGAACGATTGGATCTTTGCATCTATGGCCACCTTTAGTCCTGGCCAGACAATGCCCCTGGCAAAGGTTTACCCCAGGCAGGTCTGGGACTCAAAATAAACCCTGGCATTTCAAACAGTCCCAAACAGTCTCCCACCAGACAACTTAATAGTCACTTTCCTTGGCATCTGACCCTCTGGCATTTGCCAGAATTCACAGATTGCCAGTCCAGGCCTGACCCCAGGTCAGGGGTCCTGTGAACAGGTTCATCCTGTACACATCATCTGACAAATACTTGCAATATAATTCCCTCAGAAGTCTATGGGGCAACTTCAGGCACTTTGACGGGCGTCATTTAACACATTTGCACTGTGCAAAGTGCAATTTTGGATGCAATCTTTTTTACCCACAATGCAATGTTTTCCCATTGTCCCAAATACGCAAGGTGAGAAGATGCACCTGATGAAACTGCAGCCATTGTGTCATGATTTGCGCACTTACACTTCACCCACAATTGTACCGAGATCTGCATGGTGTCACTTCCAGCACTCAAGATCAAAATGATGTGTGTACCTGATCCTTTAGATCAGTTGTTTCATTTAAAATTCATTGTGGTAATGTACAGAACAAAAATTAGAAAAAAGTTGTCTCTGTCCAAAGATTTATGGGCCTAACTGTATAAGACAAATACAGGTATGGGATCCATTATCCGTAAACGCGTTATCCAGAAAGTTCCGAATTATGGAAAGGCCGTCTCCCATGGACTCCATTATAATAAGTTATTCCAAATTTCCTTTTTCTCTGTAATAATAATAATAAAACAGTACCTTGTATTTGATCCAAACTAAGATATAATTAATCCGTATTGGAAGCAAAACCAGTCTACTGGGTTTAGTTAATGTTGACATGATTTTCTAGTAGAAGGATACAAAGAACCAATTTACGGAAAGATCTGTTATCCGGAAAACCCCAGGTCCCAAGCATTCTGAATAACAGGTCCCATACCTGTAGTTGGGAACTGTATAATTATACATTTTAGATCCTTCAATTAAGACCTCACGTTCAGCAACTACCAAGTCACTGGTTATCTTTAGATCTATTGTTATCTATTTTTTGTACTTATATCAAGAATCTCCATCACCAACAGTTGTTGAGCATATTCAACAGGTTCAGTCAGTGTGCTGATTGCAACTGCAATTAAACAAAGGCTAAAGGCTTTCAAGTTAAACATCATTCATTACTTTGGCTGTAGATTTTAGGTTGCAGCTTACTTGCGTAACACTAGATGGAGCTTTAAACTGCTTGCCCCTGAAAACCCCAGCACTAAACGAACAAATTAATCATTATAAAAGCATTCTCTGCTTTTGTGGCTCCTTCTATATCACTTGTTCTATTTTCACTTGCAATTCTAATGAGGCCTGGGCATATTTATCAAAAGATGAAATAGAGTTTAAAATACAGTTTGCCAGCGGGAACTTTCAAACCCCTTAGTATTTACTAGGGATGCACATTACTCAAGCTTTTTTTTTTTTTTTTTTTTTTTTTAAAGCAGGATTCAGTGGAATCCAAGGGCTTGGCCAACCCATATCCAAACCCATAAACTCCCGGGACCTTAGGTCCAATGAAAAGGAAAATGCTATTCTTTCACATGCTTATCCATTGGGTTCAGTTTAAGAATTGGATGAAACCCAACTACTTTATTGGATTTGATTCATTCCTACTATTTGCTCGCATAGGATTTTAAGGATTTATTATAACGGATTTAAAAGATTAAATTATAACGGATCCTATACCTGCATATAAAATGTTTATAAGTAGCCTTAAAAATTGGTAAAAGCCCTTACTATGAAAAGAGCCCTGGTGTTCCAGATAATAAATCCCATACATATATTTCCCCATGCCATTTCAGCAAAAGATGTTTCCAGTTTCTTTTCATTTTTTTTTTTTTTTTTAATGTGAAAAAAAAGAGAGAACCCATGGCATTCTCAGTCTAAAATAGTTAAAGATTAAATAAGACAAACACAGTAAATAGTTTCAGTTGGCAGATAACTTTTTGGAAAGACAAATATGAACAAATTTACTGATATTAATATCTGTAATATAAAGAAGCAGCGGTTTGAAGTTAATAAGGGTGATGGCACACTTACAGAATAGTCGCCACGATAAATCTGCTGTACCACTGGCGACTAATCTCTTGAAAATGGTTTCCCACCAGCAATAATGTAAATCGCCGGTAGGAAAACACATATGTTGTTTCGCTTTTACGATGTTTCCTTGTGAGGCATAATTGGGCTACTTCATAAAAAACAAACCAGTGTGTATGTTTTTCCTCTGTCGATTTACATTGTTGTCAGTGGGAAAGCATATTAAGGAGATTAGTTGCCATCAGCAGAGCAGATTTATTGTGGGTGACTATTCACACGTGTGCCTTAGCCCTAAGGAAACTTTTTACTTCCATGTTTCACAACTAGGTGCTAACTAGAGGCCGTTGCCTAGAGTCCTGCAGCGGGTCGGGTACCTGTGGTACCCTACAGGTTGTTGGTAAAAGTTCCGGGTGTGGGTAAAGACGCGGGTCGGCGGTTCTGCGGGTTTGTGGGTCGGGCCGCAGGTCTTCTTAATAGTGATTTTTACTCCTTTTTCCTGATCACGTCTACTTCTGACGATGTAACTTCCGGTTTACAATGACAGCACTTCCTAAATCTTGATGGTCAGCGGGTCGCGGGTCTGGGTTGCTGATCAGGTACTTGCGGGTCGGGTCACGGGTCCAAGCTGGTAAGAATGCGGGTTGCAGGTTGAGGGTACGGGTTCCCAGCGCAGGACTCTACCTTTGCCACAATCAGAGTCATAGCTTTGCCTCTACCAAGCACTACCCAGTCACTTAATTCCTTGGCACACCGAAAAAAAAGTGAATTCTCAACAGATCTCTATATAGCTGCATGTATGAACAGATACAGAATACGTTATCCAGAAAGCTCCGAATTATGGGAGAGCCATCTCCCTTAGACTCCAGAAAGCTCCGAATTATGGGAGAGCCATCTCCCTTAGAATCCATGAACAAATAACAGAATTTTAATTATTTCCCTTTTCTCTTTAATAATAAAACAAGGCCCTTTATCAAGCCTTGTAGGCCCCAAACGTTGGCTTATCTTGTATGCTATTGGGCTGAATAAATCTTTTTTGCCTAACTACAACTGACACAGTGTGCTGCTGGTAATTCTTTTTGCATAGAACTCCAAGAAGACATCTTTTATTAATACAAAAGTTTCAAATGGTCATGTGACAAGTGACATCACTATACACAATGAGATAGTGACTAAAGTACCCCCTAATGTAAAATATAAGGATATTATTAGTTACCAAGGAGTTCCATGACCATATAAAGGCACAGGTCATGGAACTCCGAGGTGACTTGTAATATCCTCGTATATTCCAACAAGGGTTTTCTATATTTCATCATCATCATTTATTTATATAGCGCTGTCAAGATACCAGTGCTTAATTTATTATAATACATACATAATATTATAATACATACATAATATTATAATACATACATACTACTCACAGTTTATAGCTGATGACATCACTAGTCATCATTTATAAGGAGGATATTTATGCCTTTGTGTATTATAAAGATATCATTTACAAGCTCATCTATTTATCACTTGCTGTATCATCTGTATGCAGAGTAACAATTGCACATAACTGCCAGATCCAGTTTGATGTTAGACTGGAGCACTTCTATCACAATATCACTAACTATATAGCTATATAAAGAGACAAATCAGAAATGATTATTTGTGGAAAGAAAAATAACATTTGTATCCAAGTTGAGTAACTTAGCAATTAGATTCCAGGCAGGACGTTTAATAAATATGCCCCAATAGCCCCTGAGTGAGAGACAGACAGACACACACACAAGTTAAATGGCAGTATTAATAGTGAGTACATAGCAGCCAGATACTAATAGAAAAGCACTGGGCTGTACCATCTCACCTGCATTCTTCTGTAAGTATAAAACCAAGACCCTGCATATCCATGACTACTTGCCAATTGAATCCACTACAGCCACATCCCACAAACAGCGGCTATAAAAGACTCCTACTTTCTGTACCTGTCTGTGCGACTTGATGTCCACCGTGAACCTCCGACTTCTTCCGGATTCTCCTACGAACCCTGGAATGGAGAACCTGGAACGTTCGTACCAGAACCAACAACTCCTGTTGCACCGGGTTGGATTACTATTCCTGACCGAGCCACTGACTTCAAGACACACCCGCAGCGCCTGTAGAAATAGTCTGGACTACAACTCCCTGCAGATCCATAAGGCAGGGACTCGTTCAAAAGTAGAAAGCTTTATTTAGAGCAGACAGTTGGGAATGACAGCCGCTGACAAAGCTAGAGTCTACGGTGTCCACATAAGGACACTTGCCTGAAAATGTGTGTCCTGCTATTCTTTCTAAAATCGTTTTATTGTTATCTTTGTCGCCTTCCTCACCACACAGTTATGCCATCTCCTTGCTGACAGGTCCCCATTTATCCTCCTCCCTTCTGCCTGCCATTTCAGTATCCAGGCAGCGTGCTAGTCCCTGTATTCTGCCGACATAATAGCTATAGAATTTAAATTCTTTCTGTGTAAATGTTATTCCAGAAAGGAAGTCTGCATGCTGAGTTTTAATTTTGAGAAAAACATTATTCATACCTCCCAACATTTAGGAAATAGAAAGAGGGACAAAAAATTAACAATTGTTGACCAGGGCCGCCATTAGAAATCACGTGGCCCTGTACAAAAACATTTTTGGGGCCCCCTGGTCCCCGCCCACACTGACGCCCAAGCCCCACCCCATATCCTGCCCACTCCATATCACAGTTAAAAGACCACAAAGACATCAGCACTAAAAAAGTAACACCACACAAGTTATAAAAAGCTATTGATGGTCAGGGCACCCTTATAAGTTAAAAAAAAAATTGTTGCTAGGGCCCCCCTTAAAAGTTAAAAAAATTGGGGCCCCAAAATTTTTTTTAAAAAAATAATTGGCGCCAGGGCCCCCCTTACAAGCTACAAAAAAATAGGGCCCCAAAATTTTTTTTAAACAAAACATAGGTGTCAGGGGCCTATAGAATATTAAAATAATACATAGGTGCCCAGGGAATTAAAAAAAACAGAATCTGGTGTTCAGTAGAATTGAACTCAAGGCTTCAGGACTTAACTTCAGCTGTTTTCGTGACTTCGGGTCTTTTCACCGCTTCGGGACTTCGGCTTTCAGCTGTTTTCGTAGCTTTGGGTCCTTCAGCTGTTTGGCTTTTCGGCACTTCCACATTTGGGACTTGCGAAATGGCCGCACTGCTCAGGCGTAAGGGGGGCCGGCTCTTTCACAACTGCAGTACTGCTGGGCCCCCCTTCATGCCCGGCCCGGGACACTTGTCCCCCCCTGATGGCGGCCCTGTTGTGGCCATACCCTCACAAAATTTGGCAGGTTACGAAACTTTGAACACATTTCTGTGTTTTTTAGGGTTTTTTTACAGATTTGCTAATGTGAATTGCCCTTTTAAGCTGCAGTTTTCGCCAAAAGACCTGCTTATCTTGAATTGTTACAATTGATTCTTTGCTTATCTTAAATTGTTACAAAAATATATAAGTGCATCTGCCACATATTCTGGGCTCTCTGCCAAAGTCAATTACGTTTCAGAAACTTTGTATCTTCTTCTGGCTGTTCAGTGTAGTAGATAGAAAGTTGGGACATTTCAGTAACAACCCGGGACTGCGGGCTGAACTGTCAAAATCAGGACTGTCCCACGAAAAACAACAAAAAAAGACAGTGGGGAGGTATGCTATGGCACTTTGTCTTAGGAAAATCACAACAGCATTTTAGAAAGACTGAAAAAGATGTGCATATACTTTCTATGGTCCTGGACATTTTCAAAGCTGTCAATCCTGCCAGATTCTTCTGTTGTCACCATAATTTTATACTGGGTTGGGCAGAGTTATGGTTGGGGTATAGCAATGGATGATCAGGCTATATCTGGTAGTGAATTCACCCAGAGAACGCTGGAATTTCTATGCCAATGCTTTTAGACTGAAAATTTAGGGAGTAATTTAGTAAACTCGGAATTTATCTGGTTGGGCTTTCTGGGACAAAACTCGAATTTTTCATTTTTTTTTTAAACAAATTTTCAAAATTTGTTAAATCCCAATGCTGCTGAAACTCGAATCCGAAAATCCGCCATCTCAGACCTGTCGCAGTTGTGTATAAGTCAATGGCAGAGGTCCCTATCCTTTTTGGCCCCCATTTCGGGCTTTTCAGGAAAAAATCGAGTAATTCAGAAAAAAAAAAAATCGTACTATTTTCAATTTTGCACGATTTTAACGGGTTTTTTACCCGAACCGATTAAGTCAAGCTTTTTTAATAATAAATAAGCTAAATCTGGTATGGGGGTTCGGTCGTGGATTTTTTAATGTATGCTATTGGGCTGAATAAATGTAATTCTTTTTGCATAGAACTCCAAGGTGACATCTTTTATTAATATAAAAGTTTCAAATGGTCGTGTGACAAGTGACATCACTATACACAATTATATAGTCAATAAAGTACCCCCTATTGTAAAATATAAGGATATTATAAGTCACCGAGGAGTTCCATGACCATATAAAAGCATAGGTAATGGAACTACGAGGTGACATCTAATATCCTCATATTTTCAAACAAGGGGTTCTTTATTTATTATAATTCACAAGTTTTAGTGAGCCATGTGACAAAAATGATATCACTACTCAAAGTTTATAACTGATGACATCACTAGTCATCGTTTATATCAGGGGTGTCCAAACTTTTTGCAACGAGGGCCGGATTTGGTGAGGTGAAAATGTGTAGGGGCGACCATTCAGCCTGACATTCTTTGAACCATAAACATCATTTAAACAAGAAATCGCATAGCTGTAGCATTAATATTTGGGCACATTAGTGAAATGATCTGCCACTTGGTCTATACTGCTGCCTGTGTGCTGAAGGTGTTAGCAATAGACACGTACTGGCATGTAGTGATGAGCTGCTCTCTCATACTTCTTTAGTTTGCTGTACTAACTGACTATTGACACCATCAGCCCTAAAGAAGTATGCGGGTGCGGCACATCACTACGTGCCAGTAAGTGTCTATTGTTAACACTTAACCCCAAATATTACTGCTACGGCTATGCAATTCCTGATCGCACTATGCTGGCGGGCCGAAATATTATTCATTTCATGATGGAGGCTGAGGGCTGGTGCAAATTTGGAAATGGGCCGCATTTGGCCCCCCGGGCCTGACTTTGGACATGTCTGGTTTATATGGCTATAATTAGCAGGATATTCATGCCTTTGTGTATTATATGAATATCATTTACAGTACAAGATAATCTATATATCACTTGCTGTATCATCCGTATGCAGAGTAACAATTGCACATAACTGCCAGATCCAGTTTGATGCTAGACTGGAACACATAAATGTAGTGCAAAAATGCTAGCCCCGATTCAAAGCTACCTCCTCCGTTCGAGGAGGTAGCAAGTTTTATTGCAGGCTCCTACAAGGATCAAAAGCCCAAAATGCTAGCCTTGCACACGGAGTATTGCACTTCTATCACAATACCACTAACTATATAAAGAGACAAGTCAGAAATTATTATTTGTGGAAATAATAAATGCTGCTAAAAACTAGAATCCGAAAATCAGCCATCTCAGACCTGTCGAGGTTGAGTATAAGTCAATGGCAGAAGTCCCTATCCTATTTGGCCCCCATTTCGGGCTTTTCGGCAAAAAATTTAGTAATTCAGAAAAGAAAACCCAAAAAATCTTATAATTTTGGTTTTTGCATGATTTTATCGGGTTTTTAACCAAACCAATTAAATCAAGCTTTTTTAATTATAAATAGGCTAAAATCTGGTATGGGGCTTTGGTTGTTGATTTTTCTATGTAAATAATGAGATAAATTCGAATTTTAGTAAATAACCCCCTTAGTGCTTACATTCTGAAGTGCATAGCAAAGGCTCATTCATTGTCAGACTGCCCAACCTTGTTTTGCTTGAGACACCAGCGTCAGGGATGAAGGGGTTTACTCTACTGACATGCCTTTTAGATGCCCATTTTGCTACTAAATGCTAGATGCCCAGTATTTTCCTACTAAAAAGCACAGCAATTCTTGTTGGAAGTGATGGGAGCAGCAATAGAAAACAAATCTATGTTGAATTTGCCCATTAAAAAAGGTGACTTTTTTACTAGGACACATTTAAAATACATATTTTTTTTATCTGGCTAATGTTGGATATAGGTTTGGAGCAGGAAGTATTACCAATTTAGCAATATGACCCACCAGGTAGAATATACTCCTTATAGAAATTATGTAACACATATTAGAGATAATGAGCGTTGTTTGTTATTAACCAGTCCAATGGGATGAATTCCTGGAGGCCTAATTAGGTGACTTCCTTTATAGCCACCAGGTGAAAATGTAGGTATACACATTGAAGAGTAGAGGAGTACACTCATTTCACTTGAATACTTCCCAGATGCCTTTGCCATGGCATAGCAGAGATTTCTGTTAAGTGACATTTCTGTGTAGGACAAGCCTTACTCAGTTAGTAAACATATTGCAATCAACACTTTCAAATGCAAGCTGTGTACAGTGCCTTTATTAATTTATACCTAATAGCTGGAAGAGCTGTGGATGTCCTTCAAGTATAACTGACTTCAGAGCTGAGTGAAAATTGCAAGGCAACAGTAAGTAATCCTTTTGCATATTTTCTAGAAGAATTTTGCTTAGTACAAGGGAATACCTGCTGGCATAGATTTATGATATTACAGGCTATGTGAAATCCTACGAATATGTCCTTGCTATGGAAAGTTCTATTCATACCCTGATTATCTAGCCATTTCTCAGTAATGACACACCACACCCTGTAGACTTGTAGGTCACACCCTTTTCTAGCTTCTTGTATCAAGATTAAAGGGAAACCTATACACCCAAAATGAATACTTAAGCAACAGCTTATATCATATTAAGTGGCATATTAAAGAATCTTGCCAATACTAAGAAAGTATTATACATTTTACAAAGGGACTAAGCAGCAAGTAAGTTGCAGGTAAAACTTAGTCCCTTTGTAAAAATTTTAATGAAGCAATAGAATTCTTAATGAATCCGATGCAATTTGAGAGTGGGACTGGCCAGATATGGGATGACTTTGATGTCGTTGGCCAGCTTTAAATATATTGCAATATATGGACAAACAATCCCTGTTTTGTTTAAAGGGTAAGGCATTTTTTAGTAGCTGTATGCACAAAATGTCTCAATGTCTTAAATATACTGATAATGGGTTGAGTGCAGAGGACATCTTGTATTTGTCTATGCACTCTTGCTGCTGCAATTTGTGGGGTGCACGGTCAATATCAATTTATGCAGTGAATCTGGAACAAACAATTCCTGGACCAGCACTTCCCTTTAATTCCGTGTTTTATATTTAAGCAAATAATGCCCTTTTATATCTTTTCACTTTTATATCTTTTGATGGGCTGTGGGCTCCCCTAGAGATCACCTGACCAGAAATAATCCAGCTCTAACTGTAACAGGAAGAAGCATGGAAGGAAAAGACAAAACTTTGTCTGTCTGTGAAGCATAGGATCCCAGGGGGTAGCCCTTATTTCTTAAAATTTTCTATTTAGAAAATATTCAATTTTCAATATTCCAATATTCAATTTTCTATTTATTCTATTTATCATGCTTGATAAAGGGGTTTCATCCCCGAAACGTTGCACCTATCTGCAAATAAACACGCAAGGGCTTGTCCCTGCTTGTACCAGCCTTCGAGTGCCAGAGAATTCTTCTTATACTGTCTATAGGAGACAGCCTTTACATAATTCTGAGCTTTCTGGATAACAGGTTTGCAGATAACAGATCCCATACATGTACCTTGCTGCATTCATAATTCCTTTTGTGATCTTTCAAAACAGAAATGAGAAGATATTGCATTGTGAAGGAGCCAGCACACAACCCCACAAGCAGTCTGAAAATGGTAATGGGAATCTGGTGGTGATTGCATACATTGGCAGCTTCCAGTGAGTGCTTAAAACAAATCCTGCATCCCAGGGTCCATTAACAACACCTCTGCCTTTAAGTAGCCATACTTTGGTCAGGGCCACCATCAGTTTTAAGGGCCCCAGCAATTGACAGGTCCCCTACAGTTGTATTCCTGTTTTGTCCTCTGCCCAGTATTTCTGACCTCTGATAAATATTAGTGACACAAAACAAAGGGACAGCTGTGTGCTCATATTGTACGCAATATCCCCTTAATAAATGAACCACATGAAAAAATGTTGGGACCAAGAAGCTGCTACCAGAGTAGACTGCAAAGCACAATTTACACAAACAAAACATTTTTCAAATTTGATAAATGTAGTACTTTATGTAAGTCTTATGACTTTCCCTTCTACAGTTGTTTTATTAATCAGAAATTAAAGATTAAAATATGATTGTTAGTAAATATAAATTATAGCTTTGGTTATTTTACTTTTAACTTTTGGAAATGATTTGTCAGCTTTGATCAGTTACATAATAATAAGGTCCCGACTAACTGCTATTAATACAAAATATTGATTTTGTTTCATTTTTCATAAATTATACAATGATTCATGATTTTGAAAAAGTTGTATTCCTAAACAGTCATGTATCAATTAAGACTCTTTTTGAAGTATAGACAGTAGAGCAAATAGTAAATCTATATTAAGGTGTTTTGTTATTTTTGTAAAAATAGCAAAAGGAGATTTGTAGGATAGATGGATTCTCATCATGTTTTAATGTGCTTTGCACATAAATTTCAGGGGAATAAAACAATAAACATCATTTGCGTAAAGAAAACAGGACATGACAAGTTAGGCATGACACAAATAAATGAAGATCCAAACAGGGAACTTTTCCAATATCGCTGCATGTATAAATCATAGGAATTTTATGAGATGCCTAAATGATGGATCTATCAGTCCTCCCAGTCCCTGAGATCTCCCAGTGACCCTCTCTCTCATGAGGGATGCCCCTGATTCAATAACAGTAAAACATAGTGAAGCATCACCATAAGCACACTCAAGTAAATGTACTGAAACAGGCCCATCTGTTTTCCCTTGACAGGTATTAAAACAGTGCTAAGAAGTATGGGATTCGTAAGTATTACAACATGGTCTGGCCTCCTTGTTGGCTAGATTGCAAAATCTATACCCTATAATTAGTATTGTTGGCATAATGCCTGCAGCTTTTGAATCACCCATCATTATATTTGTGTTCTAGAACAGAAAGGACATGGAGATATGCCCTGAGTTTACCAAACTAATGATTTTTCACAAATCTCAAAAAATTGGTTTTTCTATATTTCTTTAAAACTCAAAAAATTATTAAATAATTTATTAAATGTAAAAACCACAAAAAACTCTAATACAAAACTTCACCAAGTAAAAGTAGTCAAGGTCCTATACTGTAGAAGTCAATGGGAGCTGCATTGATTCTATTGGACCATTATTTTTAACCATACCAGGTATTTGTATTTTTTTTTTCGTTAGTAAATATCTGAAAAACTCAAATTTTTAGAGGTTTTAGAGGTATTTATGTTCATCAAAATTTTAGAGGTTTTAGAGGTACTCATATGCATCATTCAGCGTTATTTTTTTGTTCCTACTAGTTTTTTAATTATTTGCCTTCTTTTTCTGATTTCTTTATAGGTTTCAAATGGGGGTCACTGACCCCATCTAAAAACAAATACTTATTAAGGCTACACATTTAATGTTATTGAAATTTATTATTACTCATCTTTCTATTCAATCCCTCTCCTATTCACATCCCTGTCTCTTATTCAAATCAATGCTTGGTTGCTAGGGTAATTTGGACCCTACCAACCAGATGGCCGATACTGCAAACTGGAGAGCTGCTGTATAAAAAGGGAAATAACTTAAAATCCACAAATAATAAAAAGTAAAAACTAAGAGCAGATTGTCTCAGAATAACACTCTCTACATCATACTAAAAGTTAACTCAAAGGTGACCAGCCCCTTTAAGAGAAAGTGAGTTTATTTGTGGTGTCAAAAAACACTAAAATTAGACTGTTGATAGATAGGCCTTAATAAGTAGAAAATATTTTTTACTTATTGGCATCACTGTTGCATGCCCAGCTAACCTGCATTTCTATAATGGTTGTGTCCTGGCCTTGTGGTTGACAATTGCCACTGCCTGGCAGGTCCGGACTGAGAATAAAAATAGGCCCTGACATTTCAGGTACACAGAGGCCCAATCAGCCCCCACCAGCCCACTAAATACTGACTTTCTATAGCACCTTATAGCAGCCCCTCTGGCATTTGCTAGAACCCGCAGATTGCCAGTCCGGGCCTGCCTGACATATACTAGCAATTAACTATAAATTCTCCAAAATTCCTGTCATACTGTTTTGCAATATATATATATATATATATATATATATATATATATATATATATATATATAAACCAAAATGCAATATACAGACTGACAATATACAGACTGGTCGAGAGTGCTGGCAACATGGAGGTTGTATATATATATATATATATATATATATATATAATTGAAATATACAATATATTTATTGCTTTGAAGTTACATGGTTTTTAGTTGAGGGGGCTTGGACTGCAGGGTCTGCTCCCTCGGTTATTTTATAGAAATCGCCCCTCCCCAGTTGCTCTTTTACTTCAAAGTGAGTAGGTGGCAAGATTGGGGGAGACAGGAGGGTTTAAAGATTTTTTTTGTGAGGGGCTGGGCACCAGTTATTTAGGCAACTGTTCTTAATTTGTTTGTTTTTTTTGGGGGGGGGGGGGTTAATTCTTTTGTTTTGAAGAAGAAAAGAGCATTCAAGAGCCTGTCTCAAAGACACTGTTTCAGCAAAGTCAGCATTTCAAAGAGACAAATCTATTATATCCAGCGTCATTTTCGAATCTTGTAATTATTGCTCTGTCAGTCCTACAGCCACATCAGTGGTTCAGGGTCTCCTCCATATCACAGTAATTTTCATGACAACTCTCTATTACCAATTGCTGTTTCTAAGCCTTAATGCAATTTGTGACCAGCTTCACTGCTAAACTTTCAATACTCCATAAGTGTAAATCTGAGTTAAAATGACATTCTCAGCTGAAATTCCACAATCCTATTGATTTCTGCCATAGCCTGATATTCTCTTGTGAGTTCTCATTTGCTAAGCTGATGACCCCGACCTGACCTGCAAGGTGGCAGTTTCACTTCGGTCTATAAAACACTAATCATTAAATTCTTTGTCAGATCTTTTTGACAAATAGGAGACGGTTTCAAAATATTTACTTAGAATGATGTTATTGACAACATCTGAATGCCATACAATATACTGTTATATAGATACTGTTGGAAAGTAAACCTATTCCTTTTTTTCCATTTCTCTAGTTTAGTGACCAGTATCTGTATATGTCTGACACAATCAGCATTTCCAATAACAATCAAGAGTGCATACTAAGTAGTTATGGGACCCCAGTGGTGTCCACTTTCTGAGTGATATCAATAAAGTAAGATACATAAGGCAGTAAAGCTGATTCTTGGTGCCTCATCTCTTTAAAGTCATCTGGACAGATTGGATGTCTGGGGTGTAAGTGGCAGCAAAGAGTCTATGGAAATAAGTGTTGTGTTACAGATGTAGATAGTAGGGATAGTAATGCACCATATACATTACATGGGATAGCATTGAATTAAGTGGGTGATTGAGTTTATTGGCAAGGATTTGGGGTAATACTGGACCAAAAACTATGTAGCAGCAAGCATTGGGACATATTAATAACTGCAGCTAGCAAAATATTAGCATGTATTCAGATCAGGAATAGCAATTATGCATAAACAATAACCCCTGCATGCAGGGGTACTGGGGCACATCGTAGGGGCCTATTAATTAATTCCTTATGTTATGTACTATACAAATGTGGACCTTACAATCCTCCATTGCCTCCAAGGCCACAATAAAAATCAAACTTATTTCTATCAAGCAAATATGGGTAACAGTGCATTATGATAAAATATATATGAAACATTTTATTTGATGGGCCCTTTTATTCTTCTTTCTTTCCTCCTGTTCCGAATCCAAGGCAATTGCACCTCTTGATGCAGTGGAACCCTGAAGCTACCGTCACCACCGGACCAGTCACAGACCAATTAATTAAATAAATTACATACAACGTATTTACATCAAGCATTTCACACAATCATAGCAAACCACTTCTAAGTATAAAAACTATATTTTATTATTATTTTAAATGTACCACAAGGCAGTCACATGTCACTTGCAATCTAAACACCGAAAATTACGTCAACCATTGCAATTGCATACAGTTTGCGTAAATGCAAGTGTCGTAGCTTTAATTCTGATGCTTTAGCTGTAAACAATTTGTAAATTATTGTACAGAAAAAACATTATTTGGAATACTGAATACAAAATATTGCAACTTTTCAAGCTTGCATGGAGGAATCCATTTTATTCTGGTGTTTTCTGGATAACACCGGCAACCCAGTCATGATTTATGGCAAGGATTTTGGATCAGATGTGTTGTCCCAAAACAAAGTGATATTAGTTATAATTTATCTGGAAGACTCATGGTCAATTTCATAATCAGAATAAATGTGATAACCGCGTAAATAATGTAAATTAAACAGATGCACTCAACTTGTAAAATATATAAATGTAATGCCACAGAAAATAACTCAGCCAGTGTAATAGATTAATCTGATTCTATAACAAAAGGATTTATTATGTGAGACAAATATCCCTTAAAGGGCATGTAAAGGAAAAAAATAATATCCCATTTTTACTTTCTTTAATGAAAATGAAACCTATCTCCAATATACTTTAATTAAAAAATGTGTACCAATTTTATAAGAAACCTGACTGTATGCAGTGAAATTCTCCCTTCATTTACTGCTGTGGATAGCACTGCTGTGGATAGCACTGCTGTGAAATTCTCCCTTCATTTACTGCTGTGGATAGCACTGCTGTGGATAGCACTGCTGTGGATAGCAATTGTCAGCCGGTTCCTAAATGCTCTGCAAGGAAACAATCATACATGAACAGGAGGGGGAGCCCCCACCTTACTTCCCAGCCATGCAGAACTCAAGCAGCTTTGTTTGTTTCCCTGTAGAGCAGTCGGTGACTGTGTAGAGATTTGTATTGGATTTTATTTTTGCCATTACATCCCCTTTACTGTTTCCAAATCCAGCTGCAGGGACAGAGATCATGGCGCCAGATTTGAACAGATAAAACTGGATTCTATTTTGCTGCAGCAACTGGTTCTGCAGAATTGGAGAAAGTTTGTATTAAACAATACAAAAACTATAAAATCCACATTCGATTACATGACAACACAGGACCCAGTGCAGTCTGCCTATTCTGATTATTAATCAGTCTTGCTGTATCGGCTGACGATCCCTAAGCAGCCCAGACCACATTGAGCATGTGCACAGTCTTGGTCTGATGTTGAAGATGTTTAACAAAGTTACAAGATGGTGACCCCCTGTGGCCAACTTTGAAAGCATAAATCATTTGTTTGATTAGTCTTGTGGTGCTGTAAGTTCATGTTTATGTTTAGTATACAAAATACAGCATTTCTAGCCTTATTCTATTTTAGACTTTACTTCCCCTTTAAATAAATTGTTATTGACTAGAGTAGAAGTTGAGGGGATCTCTGGGCCAGGTTTTGCACCACTTAAAACAAACAGCACATATGGCATTTCATTCTAAATGTGGAAGGTGACACAAGGTGCAAAAGGATCAGGCTTTGTGTGTGTTTGTGGGTGTTTTCTTTCTTTTTAATCAATCTACTTTCTTACATTATAAATACAGTTGAAGACGCTCAGTGCTGGACATTTTGAAACATGAACAAACACAAATCAATATGCTTTTGGAATGGATGTATGTAGCAATGCAAGCAAGCAGGAAACATCCTCATACAAATGTATTGATGTTCAAAGCTATGTTTGTGAAATAAATAAATATAGCATTGTTGCGACACACTTTATTGTTTTTTGAGCTCTATCGGCAGAAAAAACACTAGGGGGAGTTTTCTGATATTTTACATAAAAAAAGTCCAACCAAACTAGAATACCGGTAAATGATTTGCCCTTATTTAGCAATAAAAAAACACAAAAAATCTGATTAGGAAAAAACGTGACATTTTTGGATTGTTGCACGAAAACCGAAACTTTTTTGGATTGTCACATGAAAAATTTAAATTTTTCAGATTTGTGCATGATATTGATACTGAAATTGCTTTGTAAGCTCTATTGGTGTAGGAACCAGTGTGAAACCAGACAATATTTATTTATTGATTGATTTTCATACACAGTACCCAGCTTCTATATAGCAATAAGCAAATGATTTATAAGCAAGAGAAGGGTTAACTGATTCTAAGCAGATATTGCTAAGCCACACATTCCCTACTAGCAATCAATGGTTTATATAACTCTTTTGACCAATATTACACTTGAGTGACGCCAATCACGCACTGCATAATTTTTATTATTCTCTAAGTCAGTCAAGTGCAAATGATATCCTTATATCGGCAATGACTCAAACACAGGGTTCTCCAGGGGGAAATATTCCAGAACCCAAGGACATTGAAGAAAGACATTGAAGAAGGACATTGATGGGTCCCCTGGGTCCTATGGCCTCCACCATCCACAGTTCAGCCAATGACAGATGTGTTGGACATACATATTAACATCAGCATGCCACTGATTTACTGGAGCACCAATGTGAGAAATGGGCTTCTAATATTCTGCAGATTTTAGATATAGAGGTTCTGTATGGGTTCTTCTCATTCGAAATAGCAGAAGCTGTAACTACTAAAAGCAGTTGGTATACTGTGAAATTTGTCCTTGGTAAAGGGCCTATTTACGAAGCCTCGATTTTTTTTCTGGTTGAGTTTTTAGGGGAAAACTTGAGTTTTTAGAGGAAAAAAAACTAAAATTTTAAAGAGATTTATTATACCCCCAAAGCTGCTAAAATTTTGAATGCAGCTAAAACCTGTCAAGGTCATGTAGAAGTCAATGGCAGATGTCCCTTTTACAATTTGAAGATGTTTCTTGACACTGTGATCTGCACTAATTTTCATATGATAATCCGAAAAAAGTCAAGGTTTTCTGGCGAAAACTCAAACAAAATTTACAATTTGACCATCTAATTTGAAAAAAGGCATACGATTCAATTTGAATTACAGCTTTTGTCAAGACTTTTCCCGCACTGACTTTTTCTAGCTGATTTCTTGATAAATGAGTTAAATTCCTGGATAGGAGTTAGACTATATTTTAATTAAAAATGGTATGAATTCGAGTTTTAATAAATAACCCCCTTTGTATTTTTAGCAGGGTAACCTTTAGGTTCAGCGTCGGACGTGCCGACCGGGATACCAGGAAAACTCCCTGTGGGCCCAGGTGTCAGTGGGCCCTTTTGCTTCTATATGGCAAATTTCATTGTCATTCCTTATTTCTTTATGGGATAAATTGCTTAAAGGAGAAGGAAAGGTTAAAACTAAGTAAGCCTTATCAGAAAGGTCCATCTAAATATACCAGTAAACCCCCAAAGTAATGTTGCTCCAAGTCCCCTGTCAAAAGAAATACTGCATTTCTTTCTTTCTATTGTGTACAAATGGGCTTCTGTATCAGACTTCCTGCCTTCAGCTTAAACCTCATTGCCCTGGGCAAGAGCATGCTCAGTTTGCTCCTCTCCCCCCACCTCTCCCTTGTCTACTGTAATCTGAGCCCAGAGCAGGGAGAGACTCAGGCAGGAAGTGATGTCACACCACATTAATACTGCAGCTCCTATTCAAAACAAACAGAGAGTATCTACAGCTTTTTACTCAGGTATGATAAAACATTCTACAGAATAAATATAGCATTCTAGCTTGTACTATTGCAGCTAATCTATTGGCAATAAAATGCCTCCGTAGCTTTCCTTCTCCTTTAATAGTGGAAGAATAGACTAAGTAAATATAAAAGACTAGGAGAATAAAGAGGTTGAGTGAGGAGAGAAGGAATAGAGAAGGAGAGAAGGGGTCCCCAACCTTTTTTACCCATGAGCCACATTCAAATGTAAAAAGAGTTGGGGAGCAACACCAGCATGAAAAGGTCCCTTGGGCTGCCAAATAAGGGCTGTGATTGGCTATTTGGTAGCCCCTATGTGGATTGGCAGCCTACAAGAGGCTCTAGTTGGCACTATACATAGTTTTTATGCCATTAAAACTTGCCTCCAAGCCTGGAATTCTAAAATAAGCACTTACTTTGAGGACACTGAGAGCAACATCCAAGGGGTTGGAGAGCAACGTGTTGCTTACGAGCTACTAGTTGTGGATCACTTATTTAGAGAGTAGCCAGAGGCTCAGACGAGGAGACCAGGACAGTTAGTGCCCTGTGGTGACAAGGCAGCCAGGAAAGGAACTCAAGTGGTTAAGCTCAGGGATAGAGAGATCCTTGGAGCGTGCGACCCCTGTGAGATTTGCCTTCTATAGGGATTGGGCACCAAAGGCAGGCAATACTACCTCTGGGGTGCTGTGAACACTCATCCTGAAAGTTGTATAAGAGTATACACTGGATGATGACCTGTGGGAAGCACTTACAGATCATTTGTGTAACTACAAACAGCACCATCAAAGAGAGACTGTAAAGAGATCCATATTCAGCATGTGATTTAAAGTTACAGTGTTCTGCAAATAAACCTTTCGATTTTATCCCTGGGTGTGATTGTGGATCAAAGAAGTTCCCAGGGAGATGTATTAGAGCCCAGTCTGTCCTAACCCTGGGTGGTGGCATGCCATTTTATAGTGTACCTACTCTCACATATAGCAGAGGCACTCCCATCGCACCACATGCAAGAAAATGTGTGCTAGATCTCATGCATTAGCAGAAGAGGGCTACATATTATATTCTTTGATGATTCCTGATTAATTAACAATTACACCAACAGAAAGGTTACTATAAGGGTGATGCTTTTGTTGGTTCTCCCGTACAATAACAAATAAACCTTCTTGATGATTATATTGTGAGACTATGAAAAAATATAATGCCTGTAGAATTAAGTAATTTGAGCCTTCAGACACAATTGCACAAAAAAGTTTGGATGGTGTTACACCCTGTGCTCTACTTCAAAACAAGGTCTGTACAGAATTCTTTAGACACAAGTGAGTTAATCTATTGACACACACACTGCTATTTGAACCCTGTAGCTAATGCAACATTCAAGATGGCTGTAGCTCCATGGTTCTCCTTTGTAAATGAAGCACTTGGGCAAAATTTGGAAAAGCTCTTGAATGTGGGAAGGTGGGACCAAGGCTGTCAAGCTGAAACTATACAGAAATGCAAAAAGCTGCTTTGGATGCAGTTATTATTATTATATTATTGGCACACCAGGGATGCCCCCACCTCCCACAACCTTATTTCACAACCTCCTTCCCCCCCACAGTGCATACCTTCTTATCTATTATGGAGCCACAATTGGGGTGGGGGGAGTCAGAGATTTGCACACCATTTCAGTAGGAGTCAAGTTACCTTGGGAAAGGCGTCTGGGTTGACAGGGCCCATTGGGTTTTTTCCTGGTGTTCCACTGGCCCAGTCTGACCCTGATCTATTGTAGATCTAATATTAATTTATGCCCAGGACCATTTAAAATGTTTGTGGTTCTGAAGTATCAGCACAATGTAATTTTTTCCTTGTATGTATGCAAATATATAATTACTAAGAAATTGTGTCTGGACTGTAGTTCTGGGAACTTATCTATTGTCTTAGTTTGGGGTTTAAAGAGTGACACTATTGTTGTTAAGCCTTTATGGTGCCATAAACTCAAGCATGAATCTGTCTCGCCTCTTTTAAAGTGTTTGTTATTAAATTATTAAATTATTAAAACAATTGTGGTGGGAATTAAGGGATTATTATGGCAATGATCCTGTCAGGACTGCCAGAAGCACCCGACAGCGCTGCTCACCTTCCCGGCGGTCGTGATGAAAATCCAAGATGGCGACGCCCATGTTGAACACATGGGTGCAGCGTCGCTGCGTGATGACGTCATCACTGGTGTCGAAAAAAATCCAAGATGGCGGCACCCATGTTGAACACTTTGCATCAATACTTTTGCAATTCCAACAAAAAATCAACAAGGTTCTTATGTAAAGTAATCTCTGTAAATATGGCTTTTATTAGCCTTACCAAGCACAAAAATCAACTTCCACCCATTATTCCAGGAACAAAGATACAGCTTATATACTAATTACTACATCTCCTTTTAACACATCTGGTATATGTATTGCTTCTGTCTGCAGGTACTGTAGCATCCCTGTTTTCTCATTTAAACAGAACGACTGTGCAAGTAGAAGAATTAAACAATGCATAACAATATAAATACAAATGTTTTTAGCAACAATTTTATCTTGGAGTAGTCCCTTAGGGGACTGTAAATTAATATTAAAATGTCAATGGAAAATTAAAAGCAGCACAGAAACCTGACACACAATGACTGGATTTATTTCCCTTCCCAGTACCAGGGCATAGCCATGATTATAAATGTGTTTTATCATATTTTCCTGAGATTTACTGCCTGCTATAGCATTCGGATATAAATGAGGTTGTAGATTGATCACTAGCTTTAGCTGAACACAGTAGGTTAACAAAAATGTTATAGGCATTGTCATTTACTGTCAAATCATTAAAATAAATCCAAAATAAATGGTTAGAATTTTTTGTCATCTTTCAGTATGCAACAAGTTATGTACAGGCTGATATGCAACTTCCAAATTTTATGTATGTAGGCTTTCATATACAGGCATCATGCTTATATTATCTAAAAAAAATACTATTTAGAAAGCTCCAGAATATAGCCATGCTTTTCCCATACAGTGGATTTGAAAAACAAATACTTTTAGTTTTCTGACAGATTGCCTTCTTTTCTAAAATAGTAATACAGTATTCAAAGGCGTTTCTGGTCCTCCTGTTGCCTGTGGCTGCAGATCAGATGCTGCACCCTCTCACCCACCGTGTTTACTTTTCTGGGCTTTGATGGGGACATGGTGGTGGTGGAGGAATTGCTAATGTAGAGACTGAGCGGAGGAAGCAAATCCAGTGTGAATCCTGGGAGGCCAAGGAGGTATAAGAAACCACAAAATAATATTTGTGGAATAATATATTCCCTTTTTTATTATTTCCCTGGCAGTCATGGCTGTTGTGTATTTTACTGTTGTTTATTTTAAAAAGTCTTATTCCTAATGTTTAGGGGACCCTGAAATAGTTATGCTGTTCATCCCAGGAACTTCTAATTATAACACTGTATACAGGGTCAGACCGGGCCGGCAGGACACCGGGAAAATACCAAGTTGCTTGATCTACTGGGGAGGCTGGCCGTGAGTGTTGTGTGGGCTCCTGATGTGGAAGCTCCAGTGGGCCAGAACCCCCTCAGTCTGACACTGATTGTAGTTGTGCAGTGCTGTGCTGTGAGCAGGACCGCCATCAGAAATCGTAGGGCCCCATACGACAAAATTTCTTGGGCCCCCTGGGCTGCGCCTACCGCAAGCCACACCTACAGGTCCGCCCCACACCCAACAGGTCCGCCCCCACCACACAGTAAAAAACAAAAAAATATTGGTGGCTAGGGTTCCCACATGTTAATAAAAAATAAAAAGATTTCGGTGGTCAGGGCCCCCCATAAAAAAACATTTGTGGCCAGGGCCCCCCCATTAAAAAATATTGGTGGCTAGGACCCCACATGAGTACAAAAAAATTGGTGGCCAGCCCCCCCCACATTATAAGAAAATTGGTGGCCAGGGCCCCTTAAACGTCCATGCCTTCCCAAAGTCAGCAGCTCTCAGATAGATGGGGGACCTGGCTAATCAAGTAAGTGTGGCGTGGCAGGGCCCCCCTTACCCTCAGGGCCCCCTACAACTCTCCCCCCTGTCCCCCCTGATGGCTGCCCTGGCTGTGAGATTGCAGGGCATATTTGGCTGTAACTGGGTGTGGTCAGGCAACTGGGTGTGGTCAGTCCAGATCAGAGGTGTGGTTAAGTGTGGTTACCTATTTATTTGAATATTTTTTATAACTAGATCCCCATTATAGTTAGTTGACAGTGCACACTGTCCAGGGTGCATGGGTGGGCAGTGAGCTAATAACCCAGGCTCTCTTGAGGGGACCACACTGCTAACTAAGAAACACTTTTCTGAGCTCACTCACAGTAGACGATGATCAGATCACAGATACAGACAGGCTGAGCCGTTATTGGGGCCAATTATTATAGTCCACAGAGAAACTGAAATTGAAATTGGTCACCTATTTTGGATGGAGCTCAATTAATTATTATTGTCCTTTATTTATATACCTCTAATATATTTTGCAGCACTTTACAGATATTATACATCATTTACATCAGTCCCTGCTCCAGGGGATCTTACAAATGAAGGTTCCCATCACACACACAAAATCTGTTGTTAATTTTATCAGGAGGCAGTTATATTACCTTTATGTTTTTGGAGTGTGGGTGAAAACTAGGGTTGCCACCTTTTATAAAAAAATTTACCGGCTGCTGGGGGCGGGGCATCAAAGGGGCGGGACGTGACTTCAAAAGGGGCGGGATGTGATGTCAAAGGGGGTGGGGTCACGCCACGGACGCTAGAAGAGGCAAAAGAAAAGGTAAGTTTACAGGGGATTGGGGGCAAGCCGAGGGTTTTTTTTTAAGGGTATTACAAATTTACCGGCAGTTACATTGCCGGTAAATTTGTAATACCGGCCCCGGCCTTGGCAGGTATTTTACCGGCTAGGCCGGTAAAATACCGGCCGGGTGGCAACCCTAGTGAAAACTAGTGCACTTGGGGGGAGGGAGGTAGGGGCAGCAAGGCCAGCTCGCGTGCACATGCCTGGCGATGCTGATGCGCACATAAGTGCTGTTAGAGGAGCGTGGCCTGGTCTAGGAGTAGGCAGAAGAGGGAGCTGCCCAGGGGGTAGGGGTGAGCATACAAACTCCTAGCTAACAAAATGTCTTCCTTATATGCTGCTTCCACATTTTAGAGTTCTTAATGAGTTTCCTCATTCCATGTTGGTGGATGCTTGGACATTATTACAAGTGTCCTTCCCCAGAAAAAAAAAAAAATTTGTGTGGGGTAAAAGGAATTATTGAATTTCCCCTGTGTATACAACTGTTACGTGGGACCCACAAAGACTGGAACCCAAGGAAACAGCCCTTGCTTCTACCCTCTACAAACATTGTTGCCCTGTGTATTGTGGAATAAATAAGCAATCCTATTTTCAGAAGTTCTATTTATTTGTTCTTGTTTATAACTGTACCTTGAAAATGCTCCAAAATAGATAAGCAAAGATTTTATCTTACTACGGTGATGCCAAAAATAAAGGGCCTGAAACTGCCTCATTGGCATATTGGATTCCTTTCACTTTATAAAGCACCGCAATAAATCGTGGCCAGGCAGTTGTTCTATAACCAAGAGGAAAGAGATACAAGACACACGATAATATCAGGTTCTTCATAAAAAATAAGGAAGCTGAAATAAACTTTGGTATTTTACTGGTGGTTTCCCAGAGAAGATGTATAGGCACAAACTATATGACAGCAATCCAAAATATGAACTGTTTGGTTTCTAAGGTCATATAGAATCACATTCACTGATTGGCCGGATGCTTGTTTTTCATTTCATTGATTTCTACATACTGTGAATTTACCCTTTATATGGTTGACAGCTTTTGTGGAATACACACAGCCCACAGACCCTGAGTCATGCACAATAAATATGAAAATGCCATTCTACTACAAGAAACATATATCACACACAGACCCCCTTTTTGTCTTTCCTGATCTCTACCGTGATTTTCCTTGGGATTATTTCTAAACTGTCAAATTAGGAATGTCACCTATGTACTTTCTCTATGTACATCTCTTAGTGGGGTTTTTTTTTTTTAGAACTGCCAATTTATAAGGATACATGAACTTTCTCTCAAAGATGGAAATTAATTGTAAATGTTGCTTCTATTGGAATGAGAATTTCATCAGTATCAAAATGTTACTCAGATCCAAGCATTTTCAAAATGATTGAGGTGTAAGAAAATGTCAATGATCTTTCTTTTGATTTTGTCAGAGAAATGTATTTTTGCATCTGGGGACAGAGAAATTGCACAATGGAGTGCTAAAGAGAGATGTCCTATAACCCCTGAGTGTTAATACTCTAACCCTGGGCTACTGTGTGAAATGTATCTGGTTATAAAATATAACATGGAACCTGCTTTTGCCTTGGTCCTGTTTAATAGATCTTTTATCAGCTATTTAAGAAGTATTGGCTCACATATCACTGTTTTTTACACCACACTGGATAAATTAGTGGATGGAAGCCCACATTGGGCTTTAGTTGGTCAGGAGTTTAAACAGCAACTTGCCTGGAATAAGCCATACAAGGGGTCAATTGGTGATCACAACAGCATTACATATACAGCAAAACCTCAATTTTACATCTACTGATTTTGTTTTCCTACATTTTAAACTGTTTTAGTGGCACCACCAATTTTACATCATGTTTTACCTCCTTCTGCGGCCTGCTTGCTACCTAAAAAAACCGTCTCCCCCGAGTGTGCAGCTGCAGCCAGTTCCTCCTCTGATTTGCTGCTGCTTGATGCGTATCCCAGAGGTCTCTACACTTTGAGAGTAATCATCCTGCGCCTCTGCCCTCCAGGTCTGCCTCCATAGCGCCAAAGATATACATAATTTTCCTTGTAATCCTGTTGCACATGTAAAAATTTGGAACGATTAAACGCAAGTAAAACGCATTGTAAAACTTGTTCCTGTAGCTTTTTCAACCAATCTGTTTCCTTATCCATTTTAAAGTGTCCATATTATTACTTTCAAATTGCAGACTTCCCTACTTACAGACTTCAACTCCTGACCTTTTTCTTTAGTTACCAATCCTCGTGGAATTCTCTTTTCTCTGAAAAAAAATGTTACATTGGCTATACATTACATGCATTACTAAATATATTTTTATTTTTTTCAAAATATCCCATTGTTGCTGGTTCTTTTTGGAGATTACATGTATGTATGTATGTATGTATATATATATATATATATATATATATATATATATATATATATATATATACATATATACACATATATATATATACACATATATATATACATATGTATATATATATATACATATATATACATATATATATATATATATATATATATATATATATATATATATATATATATATATATATATATATACTGAACTAAACAAATTAACCCAGCACTATCATTATACAACTTTAAGGAACAATTGGATTAAAGAGAATTTATATGAATTTGGCAAAAAGAGACACTTTTGGTTAGATGGTTTGTACAAAGTATGCATAAGCTGATGCGCCCCGCCAAGGCAGTGTCTTGGCGTGTTTCTTTGGAAGAAGGTCCAAACTGATTTTAATTGCAACACATGGATGAGCTGCATTTTTTGTTTTTGTATATTCTATAAAGGAAAGTGGCTTTCCCTTTAATGCTTGCTCTCCCAACCCCCGCCCCTTTAAACACAGTCCTACAGATTACTTAAAAGCCCATAATGCTGAATGTTTCTTTGGAAGAGGTCATGCCAAATAAAGAGAGAAGCAGGTATGGTCTTTCTCCTCCCAAAGAAAATACCCTTTTTCACTTAGGTAGGACTGATGCATGGACACTGCCTTGGCAGGGTGCATCAGCTTATGCATACTTTGTACAAACCATGTAACCAAAAGTGTCTCTTTTTGCCAAATTCAGATAAGTTCTCTTTAATCCAATTGTTCCTTAAAGTTGTATAATGATAGTGCTGGGTTAATTTGTTTAGTTCAGTATATGATATAAGCCACACACCCATGCACCAGACTGATTTTAATTGCAACACATGGATGAGCTGCATTTTTTGTTTTTGTATATATATATATATATATATATATATATGTATATATATTTGATTACAAGAGTGCAAAGAATGTCCAGCTACCATTTTATTCTTTGGTTGTTGATGTTATCTGATTTACATTTTCTAAACAATTTTCTGCACTGTTTGGTAACTTTCCCCATAACAGAAGTAAAATAAAAGAGGTACAGATGGAATATTGACCCCTTCCAGTGGGGTGAATTACCCAAGTGCAGGTATGGCTGACTTGTCTGTTAAGATTGTTTAAATTTAATTTCGCCATTAAAATATTTTAGCAAGGCAAGCACAGTTTAAAGAAATTACAGTTATTAGAGTTTTAATCAAAATGCTGATTTTCATTAGTGCAGGTCCATTAATCTGGTAAGGGACACATTATTTGTAAGCAAACGTTCAACATAAATAAAAGTACTTTTACTGCTAAGAACTGTTATGTAGAAGCACAGAACACAGTGGGGCTCATTTATCAACACTGGGCAAATTTACACCTTGTCAGTAACCCATAGCAACCAATCAACAATTAGCTTTTTTGAGTCAGCTGAGAAAGCAATAATCTGATTGGTTGCCATGGGTTACTGCCCTGGAGAAAATTCTCTTTTCTCTGTAAAAAAAAAAATGTTACATTGGCTATACATTACAGGCTTTCCTAAATATATTTTTATTTTTTTCAAAATATCCCATTGTTGCTGGTTCTTTTTTCAAGGGGCATTCAGGACTTCATTAGAGCTGAATACCCACCCATGTTCCATCCAACTGCCAGGTCTGAGATGTGTAATCCAGCGCACAGTGCACTCTCGTAGGGGAGACCTGGGGTAACGGGGGGCCTTGGGGGGTCACAGATGACATTGAATTCCATGGGGAGGCCAAGAACTATTTTTCTTGGGCCCCTGAAGTTACTGCCAATACACATATATTTTCCGTGAATAATGGACTCCCCATGATAACAAAACAGTCACAACAAAAAGGGAATAGGGGCTCTATAGTGGCATTTTAATATCTACCTTGCAAGGACCAAAGATGGATTATCCAGCCCCAGATTTACAATTCGTGTGCCACTTTATGTCACTCAAAGTTGCGCCTTTCCTCCCCACCACGACCCCCATTGAATGTGCATAGTTCCTCTTTACTTGCGTTTCTCCTCAGGTCCCAAATCTCCTGCTTGCCTATATCTCCAGTGCTATGGAAAAAACCCTAAATGTGGCTGGAAGGCATGCCACCCCTACAATCGCTCTGCTCTAGGCCAGGCCTGGGTGTACCTTAAGTCTCCCTGTTTGTCCTACTTAGTTCTAAAAATAACAATAAACACAATAAAACATTTTTCATCTAATTGAAAAATATTACTTAAAAAAATACTAAAACAAATATGAAAAATGCATGTAGAAGGCTGGTGACTGGCATATATATATTCTTTCTCTCTATGAATATCTGGTAAATAGGAACAGAGGTGCTACTCAATGGGGGGACAATTTACTTAATTTACTTACCTCCGAAATTGCACCAGCGACGGCTTCGCTGACATCGCCAGACGTAGATTCGCCAGGGCAACGATAATTCACGAAAATATGAAGTTGCGTCCAGGGTTCTGAACACTTGGGAAGTTGCGCTAGCGATAATACGATAAGCAGTTCGAAGTAACACTAGCAATGTCTAATTAGCATATGGCGTGAAGTTAAAGTACAGTGGACGTATATGTTGCAGTAACTAGATTACACTACACATGGCCAGGAACCTTAATAAAATAAAATAGAGGTGTTATTGCCCTACACATGTGCCCACAGTATTGTTTAGGTGCAATATGTTAGGAAATGTAGGGGGGAACCCAAAAAAAACTTACGATCTTTTTTAGCCTATCACCCTGTAAAAAGTAAAAGACGCCAGCATTTTATGGGACTTTTTTTGAGGAAGTCCTATCTACACTATTGCACTTCGCCTGCTCTGAGGTGGCGAAGGCAAGTCTGGGGCAAGAGGTAATGTTTAATAAAATCCGCATCTTAGTGAATTTGCATAGTTACGTCCATTCGCCAGAGCGAAAATTTGCCTGTCATTAGAGTGCGAAGTAGCGATAGAGCCTAGCGAATTTACGCCAGCGCCCGTTATTATTTCAGTGAAGTTCCGAAATGACGGCAAGCTAGCGAATTTTCACCAGCGTTTGTTACTTCGCCCTTTAGTAAATTGGCCCTAAGGCAGAACACAAGAGACTGGGATATACACACAATAAAACCTCCCTAACCCCTAACAGAATTAGGTAATTCAAATTGTGATCTGGTGAGTTACCTTGGTGCAGCAATCACTGATAGCTATACCAGTACTCCCTTCCTTTCTGCACAATAATGTACACTCACACAGTCACACATTCATATGCAAGCAAATTCACTCTTAGTCTCTCTTACGGCAGACACACCCCTAGCCATCTCCGTCAAACTGCCCCAATCAAACAACACTGCTGCATTTATTTATACATACCTCCCAACATTTGGAAAATAGAAAGAGAGACCAGAAGATATGCCACGCTCTGTGCGGCAAAGTTTTGGCCATTTCCATATTATTGCCACACCTGTAAATTCCACATCAATTTTACAAAATTTGGTGTCATTACAGTTTTGCTAATGACGGTGAATTGCCCTTTAAGCTGCTTATCTTAAATAGTTACAATTGTATCTTTGCTTATCTTAAATTGTTACAAATGTAGCTAAGCGCCAAAAGCCTCTTATTTAATTAAGTTTTAGAAACGTGGTATCTTTTTCTGGCTGTTCAGAGATCAAAGAGAAAGTCAGGACATTTCAGTAACAATTTGGGACTGCGGGTTGAGCTGTCAAAACTGGCACTGTCCCAAGAAAAACAGGACAGTTGTAAGGTATGATTTATATAACTGCGTTTCCCCTTCTGTGACCTCAGAGGTGGGCAATTCAGATGCAGGTATATAAGGAACTGTGGCACATTGGGCCAGAGAGAGCCATACTGCTACCAGGATAGAAGCAGAGACAGCAGCCTCGGTGAGCCCCGGGCCCCCAGTATGACCCTGCTTATCTTACTCACACTTGTGTCTTGTACTCCATTCTCCTACTATATTACAAATTAAGCAGGGCCCTATTTACCTCTTGTATTGGTTAATATTTGTATGTAATCTGTATGCTTCATTTATACACCCATCAATTTTACAGCTCTGTGATATGTTGGCACAATTAAAATGAGTGGTTCACCGACCGACTGGTCACTGACCCAAACTTAAAACAAATGTTCTCTAAGCAACTAATTTATTGTTATTGCCACTTTTTATTGCTTATTTTATTCACACCATCTCCTATTCATATTCCAGTCTCTTATTCAAATACCCTAGCAACCTGATTGGTGAAAATGCAAAGTGCAAAGTTAACTTAGAGGAGAAACAACCCCTTTTATAATAATACTAATAGAGGAATAGAGTTGTATGTTAAGATAGCTGCTCATCTATGAGGCTGCCCAAGATTAACCTAGATTGTAGAACGGAATTCTGATTTCCATTGTCCTGTTTCAAGCCCATTCTCCACCTTGATACAAGCATTCATGTTCACATTCTACCTACTCTCTGTACCTCTGCAGTAAAGTAAACCACTCCCTGTACATGATTTTTTGACATTATGTGCCCCCCATATGTTCTAAGGAGCTTTGTCAGTAAAGATTTATAATCATAACTGGACTATCCTATAATGCAACCTGCATGTTTTTACATAAATCTGGTAAATACGAAATTTCATGCATATGAAATGAATTAGTCTAGCTAAAAAAAATTAAGACATACATTCAACAGAATTAAATGTGAAAATCCAATCATCCAGGACATTTCCTGAGCACCACAAATGGACAGCAGAAAAAGATTGGTAAATGGCAGTTAATTAACCCACTTTAGTGATCAGAGTATAATTCCGAATGGGAATTAAGCAATTAAATATTAATTTTTCAATACCGGCATTGAAAATAATAACAATTTGTCAGAATTAGCAATTCTGTCACAGGAGCTGGACACAGCAGCCCCCAAACTGTGGTGAAAAATCTGGGACAGATCAGGTTACTGATGTAAAATAAATCCAAAATTAAAGAAAAAATGAACTATGCTTGGTGGTACTGTAACATCAATATACAGGTATAGGATATGTTATCCAGAAAGCTCAGAATTATGGAAAGTATAGACTCCATAGACTCCATTTTAATAAAAACATTAAAATTTGTAAAAAAGATCTCCTTTTTTTCTGTAATAATAGTAATAGAACAGTACCTTGGTCTTGATCTTAAAAAATATAGTTCATGTATGGCATCTGTTACCCAGAATTCTTGGGACCTGGGGTTTTGCAGATAAGGGGCCTCCATACTGGGTTAATTAATCCTTGTTGGAGGCAAAACAATACTATTCGGTTTATTAATGTTTAACTGATTATTTAGTAGACTTAAGGTATGGAGGCCCCTTATCCACAAAACCCAAGATTCCAACAATTCTGGGTAACAGGTGAAATACCTGCACTCAGGGCCGGAACTAGGGGTAGGCAGAAGAGGCAGCTGCCTAGGGAGCAACAATTGAGGGGTGCTGAGCAGCTGCCTCTTCTGCCTACCTCTTGACCACACGCACCTTATAGCCAGCTTGCTCGCTCCCCTTTCCATCACGCATGCAACATCAATGCCCACACACGCGTGTGACGTCACTGCGCATGTGCATAAAATGTTACAGCCCATATGCACGCAGCCACAGGAGAAGGAGTTGGCGAGTGACGCCGAGCCACCGATCCACAGGAGAAGAAGGGGGCGAGCTGGCCGGCTGGGTTGCCTAGGGTGCCCGGCCGGCATGGCCCGCCTCTGCCTACACTACTACTTTGCTATAAACAAAATACAAAATTGCTTCCTAAAGTACTATTTTACTATACATCAGGTACAGGTGCACTACTTTCAAAACTGTATACTTTAACATTCTATTTACTTTGCTTCTGCACCCATCCCTTGCACAATATGCCCTATAGTTTGTGCTGCTTGTGTTTTCGTTAGCATATCTGGTACAAAATGGATAATGTATGGACACCAGATGCACAAACTAAAGTAGAAAACTCACCGATTTGACACAACGGTCCAGGTGTTCCAGCCCCAGACCCTCAGCTCCAGGGAGCGGACAAATCGTATATGAAACAGGAAAAATGGATGTTGGGCATTCAAACGTACCACCAAAATGGTCAGATTACTTGTTTTGTAATCATAGGTTTATATCTGGAGCAAAGCTCAGAAGCATAAGAGAGCAATCCACTTCAATCAAAAGGAGCACTAAAGCTAGGCTAGAAATGCTGTACATTATGTTTTGGCCTTCTGTACTAGCCCAAGGCAACCACCGCCCTTTAGCAGGGAAAATCTGTGTCTCTGAATATGCCCCAGTAGCTCCCCATCTTCTTTTCTGCTGATTCACTGCACATGCTCTGTGCTGCTGTCACTTACTGAGCTTAGGGACCAACACACAATATACAGTACACATAGAATATAAATCTCACAGTATAAGGCTGATTAGTAATTGATACATATTATTACTACATGGCAAATCAGAAACCAGTGCAACTAGCATCAGAATGTATTAATCTACACTGTAGCATCAGCTTATTTTACAGGCCAAACTCATTTTCTGCTTGATAATTTGAGACAACACCTAAGCTTCACTTCATAACAGCTACTCAGAGCCCAATGAGCATGTGAGTGTGACAGACACTTTCCAAGATGGGGAGCTCCTGTAACAAGTGCTGGATCATTGCTGCTATTGAGAAGCTGAAACTTTATGCTGGTGCAATCAATTCAGTGTATAAAATATGGCATTTTTAGCTATATAAATTTTTAGGGTTAAGTTCTTCTTTAAGCCCATTAGGTTGATCCTGTTTCCATCTTTATCAGATGCAGCCTTGCTTCCCATACTGAAGGCACAAACACATACAGCAAGTAAGGGCAAAAACGTCCCATTCTGCTTGTTTTTGCAGTCTGCTCTTTTAGATCTGACCATGAGTTCAGCCAACTGTAATTCTGTAACATTTGTTTGCTCATTCTAACAAAGCCCTTTGTGGGTCTGCAGCTTTGAACCATTTGTATAGTAAGCAATGCTTGCAAGGCCACTCTTCCCTTTACCTGCCTTTGATTTCCCATCCATTCAGGGTTGAGGGTCTGCACTAATCTTAAGGTTTACATATACATAACAATTACTATTTTTCCAGCAATCATTGAGCATTCCTTCTCTACAAACAGGCTGAATCATCAAATATGCCGTTAGAAACAATAGAATTCTACTTCTTTCCAACAATTCAGCATTAACATTTTGTCAATGTTTGGACGCCTTTAAAGGTAACTGGTAAACATTTTCCATCCTGTTCAATCGATGAGTCGAATGATAGCCAAGGTTTTTGCCGAGATATGGGTAGCCTCTTCTCCCACCATAGAAGCACCGAATATCATACAAACAGTTTCGTACGATAATATCTGTGCGTGTATGCAGGCTGCCATCAGGGGGGCACAGGGGGTACAAGTGTACAAGTGAAATAGCCGGGTCCCCCTTGGCAGCACCAAAAAGGTGCAGCCTCTTTGAAAGTCCTGAACAGACAAAAAGCAGAAGTCCAGAACTGCCGAAATCCCGAACTGCCGAAGTCCCAAAGTCACGAAAAGAGCCGAAGTCCCGAAGGCGCGAAAAGACCCAAAGTCACGAAAAGAGCCAAACTGGAAGTCCTGAAGCCACGACTTCAGTTCTACTGAACACCAATGTGTGTTTTTTGAATTTTTTTAAAGCCCTAGCCACCAATGTATTATTTTAATATTCTATAGGCCCCCAATGTTTTTTTTAAATATTTTCTGGGGCCCCAATATTTTCTTAACTTGTAAGAGGAGCCCTAGCTCCAACATTTTTTTAAAAAAAAACTTTTATGGGGGGCCCTGACACCACTGTTTTTTTTTAAACTTATAGGGGGGCCCTGACCATCAACTGCTTTTTATAACTTGTGTGTTGGGGGTTTACCATTTTTAGTGCTGATGTCTGTGTGGTCTTTTAAGTGTGGCCCAGGGTGGCCTGAAAATTTTGTTGTACAGGACCCAGTGATTTCTAATGGCGGCCCTGCGTGTTTGGCCACCTTTAGATCATAGAAAGCCTTTGGGGCACAGGATAATATGGTTGGAGAAAAATGAAAGAACAGAATTTTTAATGCAAAGTTGTGTTGGTACATTATCCACACATGGAGTGCCAAAGGTTTGAAGAGTCAAGAATCAGCCACTTGTGTATCTCTAGCTGTTGTTGCTATTCAGCTTCCTAATATATACTAGAATATGATAGAAGATCACTGTCTGTCATAATATTCATTATTTGGCTGAGCAAACTTATGCTCATTAAAGCATTAACTCATTAAAGCTGGTCATGAACCGTAATATTGGGCTGAATTAGGTAAAGGTGGCCATACACTGGCTGACTGATGGGTGCATTGGTTAAATGGACACATAGGGGCAGATGTATCAAGAGTCGAATATCAAAGGTTAATTAACCCTTGATATTCGACTGCCGAATTAGAATCCTTCGACTTCAAATCCATCGATTGAATGGTCGAATATTCGAACGATTTTTAGTTCGAAACGTTCGATTCGAAGTCGAAGGTCGAAGTAGCCAAAAAAAACCATTTGAAAATCAAATTTTTTTTCCCTCTATTCCTTTACTCGAGCTTAGTGAATGGGCCCCATACTGTAGGAAAGGGCATATATGTCATATAGGTTAAAAAAAACAAACAAATTTTGCACCTTGTATAAAGCAATTACTTTCTAATTATGGCCTATAATCACTTAATCAGAATCATGTCCCCCAAGGCAAAGCAGGAGTAATTACTCTTTGTATAAAATGCTTGTTAACATTTACACTTGCCTGTGGCTGATTAAACTACACGGCAAATGGCATATGCAATGTTTCCCCATCAGCATATTTCAGCCAGTGGAGAAGGGACTGCTAACTCTCTGTCTCGCCTATTTACTTTATTTGCTTGTGTCTCTTCTTCTGGTTGACGATTTTTGCCATATGAGCCCTTTTTGGTGACAGGTGGTTTCCATTTATGACAATGACAGGTGGTACAGAATGGTATTGGGCACTGCTCTTCACTGGCTTAAATACACTGAAAGATAAACGTTTTAAATATAATATTATATTAATCTAATCTAGTGTCTAATGTAACTAAAAGTGATGCAACATTATTAAACCTAGAATAGTATTTTAACAGCAAAATACAGTATCCCTTTATTTGCCAGGCTCTGCAACTTTGGTTTTAGGACTGTTTTCAGTTGGAAGCAGCAAAGCAGCTCTATGTCTTAATACAAACAAAATGAGCTATAATTCTGTAAAGATATTATTGTCTCTTTAACTGAACTGAATGTTTACTTTAAGACCCAGATTATGAAGCATTGCACATGAATCTCTCCTCTGCAGTGTTTGGCAAACATAAGCACAACTGACACAATTCCACATGCAAGTGCCAAGCTGACAAAAGTCTTATTTAGCTCCCTTGTAATTGACTGCATGTCTATTTAGTTTGCAGCCAGTCACAGTAGAGGAAAACCCTTGTAAACAATAGCAAAGAATGGCAACCCCTGACAAAGGAAGCTATTAATTACTTGTACAGAAAGGAAAATATTATTTCCAAAATATAATTTCTATTTATCTTATCAAAGACTAAGAGAGGGCCCTGAATGTTAGATTCTCCGGAGGGCTGTAGAGTCTGATATTGCAAATTAAGTGGAGTTGAGAGCTCTGTGCATATACTAGTTTATAGAAACAAAAATATAATTCAGTGCAACATTACAATTTACAAATTTTCACTGATTCAAACTGAAAAGATAACTGTTTACTACTTGTGCCAGTGCATACTGTATGTAAATGTTTGCCAAAATATAATTAATTTTACAATGAGCATTGTAATAGTTGTCTAATGATGAAATTGAAATAGTGAACTGCAAATGTATTAATATATTTGTTTCCACATATGTAATTTCTCCCCTTCAGCATTTTGTCAGAGGAGTTTGTTAACTGGGTCTCCTTTTGCACATTATTGGATCATTCTAGTGACCTTCAACAGCCTCGCGCCTCTCAACTGCATCCTGGTTAAATGGTATTTAAAGTGGCCTTTTGCTGATGTGTATAAAGAGTAGAGGTGGCTATTTTTTCTGTAATTCAGTTGAGTTGAGATATTGATTTTAATACCAAACCCAAGGGCATGAATGGATAGATAAAATGTAATGATATTGACTACCAGATAATCATATTAAAGACTGCGTTCTTCCAAATACTTTCCAGTTTAGAACAATGCAATTTCTAAGTGCTTGTTAAAATCCAGAGAGTATAAGGGCAGAGACACAAGGTCAGATTCGGGAAGATTAGTCACCCAGCGACAAATCTCCCCTTCTTCGGGGCCAGGCCCGGATTTGTGGAAAGGCCACCTAGGCCCGGGCCTAGGGTGGCAGGATTTTAGGGGGGCGGCATGTTGCCCAACTATACCCACATTGGTTCAAAAACACTGAGGATGCGCTGGAGATACAATCATTTTTTAAATTTTCCCATTGATGATGAAAATTTGCACGAATAAAGGGGAGGGGACAGGGGCGAAGGACGGCAGTGGGAGATTTGTCGCTGGGTGACTAATCTCCCTGAATCTGACCGTGTGTCTCTGCCCTAAAGTGGGTAGTGGCCATTTATTGCTATATCACTCTCCTTATATTATGTGTTATTCTGTCGCTCTGTAGCGCATATGAAATGGGGTATGGCATTATTAAAATTTAAAATGTATTTATAATAAAATAATTGTATCTCTGAAGTAATTGTGGCATCACCTGTGACAGCAAACTTTTCATGGCCAAAAAATAAAATAAACAACTATTGTGTCCTGTTTATGGCAAAGAGTTTCACACTAGCTATATTTCTCTAAACCACAAAAATTTTAAACTTAGACTAAGCAAAATTTTAAACACATGCAATAAATTTCCACGTCTTCATTACTAATCAGCCTTGTATTGTGACTTTTATATTCTATATATACAGTATATTGTGAATCGGTCTCTAAGCTCATGTACTGTAACTGACAGCAGCACATAACATGTACTGCGAAAGAAAATGGAGAGCTACTGGGAGCACCTTGGGAGGCAAAGATGTTCACTGCTAAAGGTCTGTGGTTGCCTTGGGCTGGTATAGAATCTCGAAAACATAATGTGCAACATTTCTACCTTATTTCTTTGTTAGGCTTTAGGGCAAGGGCCAAGTTTCTATTGGTACATGTATGTCCACTAGGAAGGGGAACTTGCTGTACCTGAATAACATAATATAATTTAGGATGTATGATTAGCAGCAACATACTGTATAAGAATAAAGATGATACAGATATGGTATCATTTTCCTTATTCTGTTCAGTGTGTACATCTTCTTCTTCTAATGTCTCTTTTGTCCTTGATATATCTGTGCTCATATGCTCATCTATCACACCAATGTATATGTACTCATCCTTTCATAAGTACCGGGGTTTTCTTGATGCATGGCAATAAAAGTCAAATCTACAGGAGCAAAAATTGGGTTCTCCTCTTACTAAGTCTAATAAAACAAAATTGAAATAATCCAACTGCAATGTAGCTCTAGATTCATTGTTGCCATTAAAATTGAGATCAGCCGGGAAATGCAGAGCGAAATTCTACTAAAAATGCAATCAAATTAAATCTATTACTCTCTCAATAAAGTTTTTATTTTTGGTTGTTACACTGCAGGCAGCTTACCTTTCACTGAGCAGGATTTGATTTTTTGGCAATGCGTGCTTTTTTTTTTTTCATTAAGGCTTTATTTGCTCCATAATCTGGGGAGCTAAATGAGATGCTTGTAAACAGCCTGGCTTATCCGAATGTAATCTTACGCTTCTGACAGGTGTATTGAGCCTTTTATCATTTTCTTCTGTCAATAGTTGTTGAATGTTAAAGGTACAGTATTAGCTGGGAAACAAAACACGATTAAGGTGCCCCCAGGCTCCTTCCCCAACTGTGCACATTGTAGTGTATTGTAAAGCTATCTTTATTATGTTATCTTGACAGGCATAAAGGAACAGAAGAGAATTACCAGGCCTGCAAGGTGTATAACATCAAGTTTACAAAGCTCTAAAATAGTCAGTTGGAAAATGGCCTGTGGCCTGATCCCTGACTACTACAGATCAACACAATTATGGAACTGACTACTTATTTATGTGTTAAGGAGTATGAGGAGCAGTTAGTGGCCAGGACAAGGTAAGCTGGTATGTTTTGATGAAATGTGTCACCCCATCCAGATTTTTTTGGGAGTCACGCATATTTTTATGGCATGCCATGAACATAAACAAAAATAACCCAGATTCAGTTCCCATGAATATAAAAGGGGTTATATATAGGCACTGAGAGCCCATTCATTAAAACCATATGCAAGTGATGCCACTGACACAATTGAACTCTGGAGCTATTGCCACTTCCAAATATGGCAGCAGCTCCAGGGTTCCCTCAGTGGTCTATATCAATCACCACGGCACTCTCTGCCTAAACAAATTATGCACAGACATCATTTTGATGCTAATAACCCAATACAGACAATGGAAATATTTACTCATAATTGCGTTCAATTCATACTGTAGTGCAAGTTCAATTATATGCTTTGGGGAAAAACCTGGCAATGCAAGTATTCTGGAATGATAGGGAAAAACTGCATTTTAACTAAAAAAATATGGTAATTGCAACCCTAACATCTCTATTTAATGATTGTATAAAACTGGGGTCTAATTTATTAACATATAAATTGCACCAATGCAAAACACAGAGTTTGGTTTAATTTTCTAACTTTAAGAACTCTGAACAAAACTAATTGCTGATTGTCATGGTTATTATGGGTACCTGTAGTAGTTCAGTTTAGCACCTGTTAGAAAATTAGCCCCAGGATGTTTTTTCAGCTTTAAAAAATGATGGTGGTTCCGGGTGCTCTGAGTCGTTTTTAGGGTGTGACATGCAAATTCACAATGATCAGGCAGATGCAAACAATGAAGAGATAGCAATGAGCAACAGTGATCTTACTCTTGGGTTTTAACCTTTTACTTCCATTTTTGGTGCAATAAATAGCTTGTTCTTGGAATTCCCTGCCATGTCCTAGAAGACTATTCACTACCCTCTGTTACATCGCATGATTTGCAGCCAGGGACAAGAAGCTGTTGTATCCTTTCTGCAATAGGGAAGCTCCATGAATCTGTTACAGGGATGCAGGGGGAGATAACTAATGCTAATCAATTAGAGGGGTGCTGAGGACAGAAGCGGTACTCCATTATTTATAGAGCTGTATGATAGAGTCTGTGCTAGTCCCTTTAAATGATTATTTGGGAGAATTAATGATGTATTTTTTATAGGGGTGCTGGGAAATTTGCCAAAGGATAATACTGGGAAAAATGTTTCTAATCTACAACAGAGAGTTTCTTGGAAGAAGAAAAAATAGTGTGCTCTACCTCTGCCATTACACTACATATACAGTAAAAACATACACACACTATACATACTACTGGAATATTAGCAGCCATGCAATGGTAGTGGGTTGGCCAGTGTACAAAGGGGTTGTCACATATATGGCTGCAGAAGCAATTTGCCCTGAGGCACATCACAGTTCTACAACACCCCCATCAATTTCCACCTCTGTTTTATTACCATCTACTTTGCTTTGCTTCTGCCTGGCTATAAATATTTTAGTGGGCACTATAAGTTTGTAGCAGTCTCAGTAACTAGACCTGCAGGGAAACAAGGAGTTTGGAGAAAAAAAACATGATAGTAAATTGTAAATTGGTATTTTACTCCACTGTTTTATAACTTACATGCTTTTGTTTCAGTCACATCAGGACCAAAGGAGAACATTATCCCGGTGAAATGATTGAACCTCTCTCTGTGTTATGTTACTTGGTAAACTATATAATTTTGCAGTTCCAGACACATGCCCTTTACAACTAATTAAACCCAATTATTTGGACTCCTGAAAAGAGTTCCCTAAATAGCACATTTTGTATAAGTGCAAGAAAAGGCAATTACTGCAATCACCGAGAGATTTTATGGTACTTGGAATAGAAAAAGAACATTCCCTGGGTCAATGAGGCATCCTTTGGGCATCCTCTGCATGTCCTCAGCACTAAGTACCTCTCAGAACCAAACAAGGGCAACAAATGAGTGAGTATGACTGAGCCCCAGCATGTCTCTGCTTCTTGTATACAGCCAAACACTGCTTGGGACTTGCAATGCACAGCAGACCTATAATGACAAGCTATTTGTTTTCATCACCAAAGTGGATTTTTCATTAAAATGCCATTGATTTAAATAACCCACAGCAATTGTGTTCTGTTTTCCCTCAAACATACTCAGGAGCCAGATGTGACTGCACAGTAGGATAACAATGTGAACAATGTGTTGTGTTGTTGGGACTAACAATGCTGGTGCAACTGAATGGCAAATTGCTACTTATCATGATTACATTTCAATTTTTAACTCAGTGTTTGATTAGCCAACCTGGAGTCTGATACCCTCAGCCGGAGACTAATCTCTCTAAGATGTGGATGAAGAAACTATGACCTGCCTAAATCCACATGTGCTGTAGAGTTTAAGGGACCAAAATGGACCAGCTGTGACCTTTGTAACTCATAAATGATAAACCAATTAAATAACGGCATGGCCCAATCAGTTAGGATGAATTAGAGGTCAGGGCTTTGTTAAAATAAATGAATTAACCTAACCTTAGCTTGGCCTGCTGAAAGCAGCCTTTATGAAACCACTGAATCAATAATAGGTGTTCTCCCCTGCAGACCAAAGCCTTATACTGCCGGTAAGGAATAAACCACTTTTCTGGCCCATGTGGTGCAGACGTCTGCCAATTTACACTGGCAATCACCCAACAATCCAATCAATTGTGTTAAACAAATGTTGTATCATTACAATGGTAATAATGGGATTTTATATAATATATAGAAGAACATCACTAAAATGACATGGAGATTATTATTATTAACATGTATTTTTAGAGCGCCAACATATTGTGCAGATATTGGCTTGATGTTATTGGACCCACAGCAAAGTTATTATGATGTTTCTCATGCATATACTGTGCTGCAAGCACGACTCCTCTGTGTCCTCCATACTTCCATGTCTTCTAGTCTTTGTATCTCTACTGCTACCCTTGTAGGTGGGGATGACTGAGTTTTGTGGGACGGTAGGTATTTTTGGGGTGGTGCCTAGGGTGACAGATTAGGGTGGGGCAGAAGAGAATATTCCACTCCCCAAATGCTCAGCATGCTGAAAAATCCAGCAGCCTTGCAAAGCCTCTCTACTACCAGCTCAATGTACATGCAATGCAATTTCTGTAATGCACATGCAGTTTGCCTACAGCAGCAGCACATACCTCCCAAATGTCCCATTTTTAGAGGGACAGTCCCTCTTTTGACAGCTCAACCCACTGTCCCTCATTTGTACTGGAAAGTCCTGATTTTCGCTGCACTGAACAGGCAGAATAGGAAACAACGTTTCTAACTTAATTGGCTTTTGGCAGAGACCCCAGAACAGCTACAGGTGCAGATAAGATACTTTTGTAACAATTTTGATGTAAGCAAATAAGTAATTGTAACAATATAACATAACAGGTCTCTTGGGAGAGGTTAGACTCACAGCTTAAAGGGCAATTCACCTTCATTAGCAAATCTGTAATAACTGGAAAAAAAAACACAGAAATATGTTCAAACTTTCATAACCTGCCAAATTTTGTAAAATGAACATGGTAATTCGGGGGTATGGCCAGAAAATGGGCGTGGTCAAAAAAAATCCCCGCACAGCAACTTGCACAATGTTGGGAGGTATGGCAGCACACTGTAATTCTCACCTAACTGTGACACAGCTTTTAGGGCCGGATTTACTTAGTGGGTGCCCCTAGGCCCACTGCCATTCATCGCACCTGTTCCCTCCCTATTATTTGTGCAAATTTTTATCATCTGGACCCGAGCAATGGGGATTGCGCATGGAAAATTTTAAAAACTAATGCATCCCCAGTGTTTTTGAACCAATGTGAGTGTGGTTGGGCAGCATGCTGCCGCCCTAGGCCCGAGCCTAGGTGGCCTTTCCACAAATCCGGGCCTGTGTGCAGGGCCGCCATCAGGGGGTCACAGGGGGGACAGTGGTCCCGGGCCCGCAGAGTTTTGTGTCTAAGGGGGGCCCGGCCATGCTTTACTTACTTGATTAGCCGGGCCCCCCTGCTTTCAGTGTGCTGCCAGCTGCACAAAATAGGACACAGCACCTCTGTGAATAGAAGCTTTTCTCCTATTAAGATTTCCTGTACCCTCATTGGTCCTTCATGTGCTGATTGCCTGTAAATATTCTTTTTAATTAATTAATATTTATTTCTATTTAAATCAATAATTTACACGGAAGGAAAAGTGAGTTTAGGGCAAACAAAGATGGAAATGGAATTAATGCTGACATGGCACTGTGAAGCAATATGGCTTTATACTGTGAACAGGTTCTAGTACAATCACACCATATCTGATTGCTCAAAACCATACCTTCCAATCGTCCCTGTGTAAATAAGAAAGTCCTAAATCATCTGCCCCTCCCCAAATGGGTGTGGCTTACCAGAAAGTGTGTAGGTTTTCAATGGTTCAGCAATGTGGTTTGGCAGATGGGAGAGTGGCTTGATCTTAATCAAAATGGGAAAACCTGGTTGGTCAATCAGCCCCAAGGGGAACTGATTGAGTCATTAGTCAACCAGGAACAGGATGGGGCCACACTTGAATACTGATTGATTGACCAGGAGGGCTGATCAGTTGATCAGTTAGATTAATGCAGTGTGATTAGATTAGACAAAATTTATCCAGTTGACTATCCATCTGGAGAACACAGCACTTGAGATGTCCTTAGCCAAAATGGCTGATAACAGAGGACAGTAAATGCAGTGAAAAACTCTGTTACTAAAAGTGTCAAAGAATGTAACTTTAAATTTAGCTCACATGTACATTTCTGAAAATCACAAGCTGCATTTTTATGGTGGATCAAGTGTTGGTGTTGGATCAAGTGTGTCATTAGAGCAAATGTTTAGAAAGCAATGGAATAGATAGGTTGTACCCAGACTATCCACATGGCATACTATCCACCAGTCATGGAGAGCACAGACAGCTCAGTAACAACCAGGACACCTCATGCTTAGAATGCCAACACAGTCATTATTATTATTTTAGCTTATTAGCTTAGTATGAATTTCAGGATTCTTTTCCAGTATGTGGCATAGAGCCAAAGCTATATATTACTTTTCTATCATAGTGCTATTAAACAGGGAAAGTCTCTGTGAATGCTTAGATTAGTCACAGTTAATATTATGCTATGCACATCATAATCCAGTGGTGTAACTACAGGGGTGTCGGGGGTACAAATGCACATAGGCCCGCAAACCCTTGCGGCTCACAGGAGGTGTGATAAGTGTTATCACGGGCGGCAAGGCAGAATTTCATGGGGATGTGCAAGAAACGCTTACACCAATGTTTCTATAACCTGCAACCTTGTCAGGAGCTTTTGGATGACTACTTATTTTCTACATATTTTTACAATTAAAAGGCAGCAGCCTTGTAATTACATAAAGGGGGCCCTGAACAAATGTCCTTTACCAAATATCAGGCCAAAAAGTTGTGTTTTGAACCCCAAAACATCTATGAGGCTCTTCTCTAAAGGATTTTGACAGAATTTATCTTCTAAGCAAAACACCATTTGTTAGGGGCAGCATATTTGTTCACAGTCTTGGTTTATTGCTCCAAAATACACAAGACTGACCCTTCAAGGTGACTGTGGAACACAGACTGCAATAGACCTGAAAGGCAAAGTACTTATTTAACAGAAGAGAATGGGATTCATTTTTAACCTATGACATGTCTTGATTCAGACTGAATGCAGAATTTGGTAACAAATGGTAATATATGATTTTTGAGAGAAATGTATAATTGGTGTGAAAGTGGCTGTGCTGTGGCTGATGGGCTTAGAGAAGGGATGTTGATAAATGAGTTGGTACATCCCTGCCTCGCAGAACAACCCTCTCTCTCTTCTGCTGTGGAAAGAAAGGCACCACTCTGTCATCATCTGTCCTTGTATGAAATAGGTTTTGGAATAGGATTTGGAAAGTGTGGCCATCAATAATCTTTTCAGCAGGAGAAACTGTGAAGATGACACTTTACCTATAGGTTTTTGTAAATGGCATTTGTGCAAACTGTTCTGTTGTTACAGTTTTACATCCTTCACATAGATGTCTGGGGTGCACCAACTGCATCGTGGGATTGTAGACAGAGATATATAAGATGGAATGGGGAATACTAAACAATATATTAAACTAGTAGAACAGTATGTTGGCTTCTTCAAAGCCAACATAATTATTATTTATTATTGCCTATGGTCTTCAGGGATACGATAGATCAGACCCCCAAAAGGACAACTGGTCTAACATTTTCTTTCGTAGAGCAGTTCTTTGTTTATTTTTTTTTTTCCTGTAAATTCAATCAGTATTGTTATTGATCAATACTATTAGAAGCAGAAACAATGTTTAATATAGAATAGGGTTATTTTGAAATGTAGGCTTCCTAACTTTCCTTCATGTATTATAACTGGGATATATCTGAAACCCTATTTTTTATCTCTTTGTAGGATTTTGAGCCATTGCCCTAATTAAAGAGGATGTCATCCAAAAAAATAACATTTTGCCTAATGAAATAAAATATAATTCTAAGCTAGCCCCTTGCCATTTTCTTTGCACTACGGTTTCTGAATATTAAAACAATGAAGCAGAGGCCAGCTGATTAATGGACTTGTGAGGAAAGGGCAGGGTGCAAAAAAACAATTCCATGTCCTGCACTTTTCTTAATTGCTGAAGGTTTCTGCAAAGTGAAGGGCAGCATTCTGCTTGTCCCCCATGGATACAATGTTGCCTGCATTTGTATTCAAGAGGCAGAGGGTTGCACATAGACAAACCAAATCTACTACTGTATATTTGTTGCTAAGAACACAGCACAGTTGGACCCCGGATGTAAGTCCTTCTGTGTACTGGGTCATAGTAAATGACCCCTAAAGAGCCTTGGTTTGAGCCAAATTCTGATACACTGTATCAAAATTCAGAACTAGTAGTGGAGAAAATAACTGACAAATACTGCATTAATTTGCAGTTATATTTACATATAACTCAAAACATTTAATTACATCCCCTTTAATTACAGAGCAAGTGAGATTAACAATAAGTAACTCAACAGTAATTTTAAAATATGAGATTATATAAAATCTAGAAGCAAGTTAGGAAGTGCTACTGGGTACAAGCAAAAACTGAGCCCTGTATTTACCACCTGCTCTATGGCATGTGATTCCTATTGCCAACAACGTGGGGAGTGGAGTAATCTGGGGTTTTTGTGCCAATGATTGGCAGATAAAGAGATTAGTCACCTGTAAATGTGCACTACCACAAGAGCCTAGTCTCCTGTAAATGCATTACCGCCAGCAAAAATTTAAATCGCAGATGGCTAAACATACACATTGCTTTGGGTTTAGTGCAAGTTTCCTCGTGAGCCAATTTTGGAGCTACTTTGGAAAACCAAATCAACTTTTATGTTTCCTCACTGGAGATTTATATTATTGCCAGTGGAAAGGAAACGAGGGACATGTTGCCCATTGTGCCAGGGCCCTTAAGCTAAGAGAATAGCTCTTTCCACAGAATGTGCATATTATTGGGCCAGGCTCCTAGTTAATAGCACAGATAACAAATTGAGATTCCTTGCAGACTGTTTGCCTTTCTGCTAATAAGAATGATGTCCATTAGGAATTATTTGACCAGAAAAATTGGATAAACTAGTCTAAATTGAAAGTGTCACCTCCTTTGAGTCATCGGCAATTAATAAAGCCAGTGCCATTAATTAGCATCCATTAATGTCTGGTGGTCCATTGATTTCTCCACATTTTACCTAATTAGTGTAAATATAATTCAAAATAGTTGTGTCACTTTTGTGTGACATGTACAATTTTATTATAAATCAGGCTCAGAAGATACTGGACTTGGCATGAATTATAAATGAGTAATATTAAATATAAGTAACGTCTCTGGTGATTATAATATGAACAGGGCGTCAGTTATGTTTTATCAATACTGCTATACATTACACTGCAGGGTTTGTTATCCAAATAGCTGATGGATTTATAAAAATGAAAACAGATGAGCAAATGGAATGTTGTAGCATGGCATATTTTAAATATTGTGGGTGTGGGCAATATAATATGTAATATATATGTGCTATATACACCTAATGAATTAGGTTTTTAATTAATGGTTGTCTATTGTTTTGATTTCAAAAAGCAAAGGTTTTTAATTGCAAATGTAAAACTGATCAGGAAGTCTAATCTCACTTATGTAAAGAGGTGATTTGAGAGTAGATAGGAGTATTTAGTATACTTTTGCAAGAAGTATGTATATTCCAGCTATGCTGCATGTCCTCGCTCTCATACATAATTCATCCGGAAGAGTTATTTTATACGGTTACTATATTACACACAACTTGCAAAATAAAGTATTACAACTGACGCTTAGTCACATTATCACTTATAATTGGTACACAGCAATGTCATTTAACTTGTCGGCAATAATATACACAAAGATGGGAGCATCATACCTCCAAACGAATGCGCCTGTCTATGCTGCATGTGTAACCTGCTCCCCACAGGAAAGCAATGGCATGAAATTTCTTGTAAAGAAACGGAGCATCAGGAACTGGCAAAAAAATCTCACTTTTAATAATCCATATTAAAAACGTTCCAACATGTATAATACACCAAGGGGATCTACGGTTTACGTGTTTCTTGGCATCTCGCCACTTCCTCAGAAGCGATCACATGATCCCAACCATCAGAGTGGGACTGATAGGTATTTAAACTTGATGTATGGTTGGGATCATGTGATTAAGAAACACTTAAATTGTAGATCCCCTTGGTGTATTATACATGTTGGAATGTTTTTAAAATGGATTATTAAAAGTGAGATTTTATCGTCAGTTCCTGATGCTCCGTGTCTTTACATGAAATTTCATGTCATTTAACTTACATGGCTTATTTAAATTAGAACTTCCTATTTTAAAATATGAGGATATTAGATGTAACCTCTTTATGGGCATGGAACTGTTCTAGTAGTTACCAACTTGGAATCACCTTGTTAGACCAGGTTAATCGGTTCCCAAGTGATCTGCAGCTGGAAGACAATGTTCGATTGAGAAAGTCACAGATAAAAAATTATAGGGGTCATTTGCAACCTGTAAATGCAGTTGTGGTTGTGACAAAGGGCCCCAAGTCATTGCTTGAAAAATCCCCTTTGTAAAAGGGGTTCAGTTCAGTTGAGTTCTTTTCAGAAAGAAAAACTTTTTTAAAGTTACTTTCTATTGTTTATTTGTTTTCTAATACAGACAATTAAAGTTTCATTTTCACCTTCTTTCTGAAGCAACTCTCAGAGGGGGTCACTGACTCTGTAAGCCAGGGGTGTCCAACCCATAGCCCGAGGGCCGCATGCGGCCCAGGATGGATATAAATGCGGCCCAGCTTGAACTTCCACCAATCCAGGAAATTTCATGTTTCAATGTCACGCACAGAGAGCGTATGTATGCGGTCGCTAATTGTGTGCATGTGTGGTTTTACATGGGTTGTGTGGTGTGTAGCTTCCTAGAACAGAATAAGTAGTTAATAAGTGAGCGTTCGGTTACTTACAAAGGCAGGTAAGCATTCTTCAGTTGTATCGCTCACTATGATAAGGATATATGCAGCACCTACATTTGTGAGCAACAAGAATGAACACACCAAGGGGCAAACAAATGCTCATAAAGGCTACAGATGTATTGTTATTGCTGCTTTTTAGTACTCATCATTCTATTCAGGCCCTCTTCTATTCATTTTCCAGTCTCTTATTCAAATCAGTGCATGGTTTCTAGGGTAATTTTGACCCTAAAAGATTGATGGAATGGAGGCAAACTGGAGGGCTGCTGAATAAAAAAACTCAACAACTAAAGAAAACACAAATAATAAAAACTGAAAAAAGAATTGCAAATTGTTTCAGAATATCACTCTCATCATACTAAGGGGCAGATTTATCAAGGGTCGAATTTCGAAGTAGAAAAAACTTTGAAATTCAACCATTGAATAGAATCCTCCGACATTCGAATTCGGAGGATTTTATACATTGTACGATCGTATTCCGATCGTAGTATGATCATATGATCGTACTTCGAATCGAACAATTTTGAACAATTTTATCGTACGAGTTTCCTTCGAATACAAAAACTTAGAAATATGCTCTAGAAGGTCCCCATAGGCTAACATAGCACTTCGGTAGGTTTAAGTTGGCGAAGAGACAGTACTTCGATATCGAATGGTCAAATAGTTGAACGATTTTTACTTCGAATCGAAGTCAAAGTATCCTAGTCGATGATCGAAGTATCCAAAAAATCCAAAAAATTACTTTGAATTTTGGATTTTTTTACTTTGAAAATTCCCTTGAATTCACTTCGACCCTTGATAAATCTGCCCCCAAAAGTTAATTTAAAGGTGAATAACCCATTTAAAGGCAGCTGTTAGAATTGATACAATAGTTGCTAATATTCCACAGATGCTACTGAGAAAGGTATCAAAAAATTGTAACAGTTCAGAATCTGCACCTGGATTACTGAACTGCCAGACTGAAACACCAGAGACAGGAATTTTAGACTTCAATTTTGGAAAAAATGGTTAAAAAAAATGGTACGCAATAGCTTGTCTACTGCTTGAAATCAAGCATCTGATTGGTAGTCATTTTAGAAATTAAGCCATTCTTAGTACATTGACCCCCAGGATATTAGTTAGTTCATGTGCTGTTTTTTTATTTTGTACAATAATATTATTCTGCACACTACAGTAGCCTACTTGTTCTAGTACCAGAGCCATTTCCTGCTCACCAGGACATAAAGGGAACAGTAGAAAGTAAATTTACTTCCCTTAAAATAATTGCTTTATTCTTAAAAATGAATATTTAATTTCCTTAGTTCTAGTATTGTATTAAACTGTTAATTATGCTATGTTATAAAGTAGTCCTTTCTAACTTGTGTAAGACATGATAGCCATACTTTTATTTCATTTACAGCCTTTGCTGCTATTCACAAATCAGAACAGATATTCATTCTGTTCTTGCAATATTCAAATGACATTTTAAAAAAAGCAATTTAAAGAAGTCCTTGGGTGCGCCTGTGGGTGTGTAATGATCTGTACAGATAACTGGTATTAGTATATTAAAGGGCAGTCACACCCACTGTATTCAAAACAGGTCTTTCCGGCAACTTTGGTTTAACACTGTGAGATTACCTGGAGTATGGAGAAAGCAAAGCAGTACTTTGTTGCTAAAAATATATTTTACATTACTTCTGCTTTGTTACACTGCAATTCCTTTTAAATGTAAGAACAACAAAGATGTGTTGTCATATTGCGGTATAACAATATCAGCATTAAAGAGGTGGTTCATCTTTATGTTAACTTTTAGTATGTAATAGAACATCAGGGGGTAGGGTTTTTAATAATTGAGGGTTTGGTTCTTCTTTAAAAGACCATGGGGCAAATTTACTAAAGGGCGAAGTGACTAACGCTGGTGAAAATTCGCCAGCGTGATGTCATTTTGGTACTTCGCAGATTTGCTAACGCGCGCAGGTGTAACTTCGCTAGCAAAAGAGACTGACGCTGGTGCTCATTCGCACTCAATCGCCAGGTGAAGTTGCGCTCTGGCGAAGGGACGTAACTGCACAAATTCACTGTTCATCATGCACCAATACCCACAGGAAACAGACATTGTAAATTCATTTCACCAGTTCCAAACGGATCCCCTGCAGTGGAAGCTTCTCATGGATAAAAGAAAGTTCCTTTCTTAACTGTGATCCCTACACCAAAGCTGGTGGTGGAGCAAAAGTTGTCCTTTATATTTCATAGATCTTTGGAGTGTGCTATGACCGTCCCTGCTCCCCAACTTCATTAAGGTTCTTGCTTAGGTCTAAGCACACTCAACCCTGGTACTAGGTGGCGTCCAAAGAGGATGAGCCATGTGCTCCCTCCCCTTATATAAACTGAATACAGACAGGACCTTTCCTTTTTTCTTGCAGAAGAATTCCGGACCGGTGCAGTTTTCTCCGGATAGGCCTAGAGTTTCAGGTAAGTATATGCGACCACTTGGGGTGCCTAACTTTTAGCACCCCCAAGTAAAAAGAACTTTCCTTCTCCTTTAAGTCTCTACAATACATTTCAGCTGAAGCTTTTGCTACAAATACAAAAAGGAGCTCAATTGCTTTTGCTACTGAACTACTGGTTCATCTCCTTGTTTAGTGACCAAGTGCAGTAACTGTGAGTTGTTATAAGCGATGCCAATAAACACATTACACCTCTGTAATTACTTTAGTTTTCAAGTTGCAACAGAATTGCACATTTTAATGGAAATCAGGACAAGGATTATTATTGTTTATTGTACCAATTTCAGTGCAGTAACATAATTACTAAATCATGTTTTAGTAATGGAGCTGATTCTGAAAGTAGAATAATTAGTATTAAAATTACTAAAACTTTCTACTTTGAAATTGTACTAAATCAGCATGTTTTGCGAATCCTTGGGATAAAATGAAAGTTGCCATATACAGTAAATTAAAGTTGTTACTATTCTTTCATTAAAAAACTACTTAGCATTGAATTTTACTACCACCAATACTGCTAATGATGGGCATCAGTTAAGTTAAGGTTCTATGGAACAATTGATAGGATCAGCCACATTTTAGTGGGCATTATAGAAATGACTATTCTTGAGAATTAGGAAGACACATTGGGGCACATTTACTTACATGTGAATTTTCGCTTCGGAAGTCTCTGCCGGACTCTGTGCAATTACGTCAGACTTTATTTCGTGATAAATGCATGTTGGCGCGAGAATTTTCTTTAGCGTTACTTTTTTCCTAGCGAAAATTCGTTAATTTACATCAAATTTTAATTCAGTGGGTACATAACGGTGATAAAGATGTATGTATTTATTAGTGATGTTGGATTGATGAAAGTGTCTACTTTTTATTAAAAATGTCCAAGGAAACAAGATAAAGTCAAAAGAGATCCTCTATTGTCCTTGACATGAGCCCACCCTAAAACAAATGTGGCATGAGCTTCAAATGTTAAAAAAAGTGTAAATAAGATTTCAACTTGTAAACATAATCCCATTTTAAATATGAAAAACCAGCAGCGTTTTAACTTTTGCGTATGAATTTTTTGGAATACAAGATATGATGTCACTGACATAATAATGTTGAGGATGTAGCTTCATTGTATTAATTAGTCAGTCAGAACCTGGCGAAATAGACTTTGCTGAAATGAATAGAAACTTTCACATTTTGATAAATAAGCAGATTTTCGCATGTTCGCCTAAATGAAAATTCGGCCTAGCAAAAAGGAGCAATAGTTCTCCAGTGAAATGGTATTTCGTTAGCAAAGCGTGATGCTTGTCTTTTATTAAATAGGCAGTATCGCTGCAAATTGTCTTTCTAGCGAAAATTCAGCAAAAAAACACAATTAGTCTTTAGTGAATGTGCACCATTGTGTTAACGGGGCCAAATACTATACCTAATGTAACAATCTTTTATGTATGTAACAATATTTTGGATCATTCATATTGTATTTATAAAATGTTACAGTAGATTTTCCAGCACTGAAACCAACAAGCTGACCAGCCATATATAAACATATATACATTTTTTTCTTTATTTAAAGTAATTTGACATTTAATGGTAAAAGGACAGGGATCATCCTTTCATGTTTTCTGTTAGGACTGTTTAGAACAGCCAATGGCAATCTAGGGAAGACTACAAAATATCACTAACACAAGGAGCAACAAAGGAAAAAGGTCACAATGTAGTTTTCCTGTAACAGAAACTGTCATTTCAGGTTGATATGACTAGGTTTGATTGATATGTACGTAATTGCTTTTTCACAAATCTCAGACTAGCCTGCCTTATCCTGTGTACATTTAATTACAGTTGCATTCTGTATCATGGGTAGAAGGAAGACAAAATATGGAGGACAGGTCCCATGTTATCCTCCCAGCGAAGATTAACCAGAAAAATTTAAGGAGGTTATCTCAGAAGTAGATCAATTAGATTAAATTAAGATGTTTTTTTCTCACCCTGTTAGTTCATGGGGTTAATTAATGATTATCTTTTTATTAACAAACATGTCTGGGAAACTTTATCTAAATCTGACATATAGAAGGCCTGTGTTTAGTGTTTATTCAAATAGACATTACTGAAACATTTTTGTATGTCAAGCCTAATAAAATCTTACTCTACATGGGAAAGCCTATTTATCAAAATGCAAACTTGTGTAATGTTAGTTTTTTTTATTTCGAATAAACTGGAATTTTCATCAAACTCACATGTTTGCTTATTCGTTCAAAAAAAAATACAAGTATAAAAAGTTGGTTTGAATAAAATCGTGAAAAAATGTAATTACCTTGAATTTGTACTAAAAAAAAAAAAGATTTACAATGACTTCTACATGAACTCGGCAACTTTTAAATGCTGAAGGTTTACAAGTTTTAACCTGGCTTGTGGGATTTGACCAATGATTTGATGGCTTTGAGAATGTATTCCTTAGTGACAGAAATCCTAAATTATTATTTCTGGGTTTCAGTGAAAAAGATATTTTCACAGAAGCTTTCCTTTTCTATATCTATTTGAAGGACTATGCTATCAATTTATGATGCTGGACCAATTCTCTGTGTTTGAGAGGCAAATACATGGTTCATTTCACTACAACCTGCTGATTAGTTGGTTAATCAGAACAAAAATGTATTCTGCATGTATTCTGCATATGGGAAGGGCTTCATCAACTGACCTTCCCTCCCACTCACCAGTAATAAACTTTCTATATTTTCTCTCCTTTTCCAATACATTGTGTGGGTCCAAAAAATACATCTGTATGTTAGCTGTTGAGAATGACCATTGAATATGTTTGGGTTCATGTAGCAGGAAAATTAGATCAAAGGTTCCTCTTAAGTAGCAATAATATAAGATGCACTCATAAATCATCATTTTATATTTTGGCGATATTTAAATAAAGTATAATACTATACCCCAACCTAAAAAAAAAAGCTAAGGGGCAGATTTATCAAAGGTTGAGGTGAATTTTTGAATTTAAAAAATTCAATTTTCGAGCTATTTTTGTGTATCTAGGGAATAGTCCAAATTTGATTCGAATTTGAAATAAATTTGAAAATTTGAATATCAAAATCTACTTCAACCATTTGCCATCTAAAACCTGCCGAATTGCTGTTTTAGCCTATGGGGGACCTCCTAGAACCCATATGGAGTCATTTGATGGACTTTGAAAAATCAAAGTTTTTTTGGGAAAAACTTGGATTTGTATTTGATCGAATGCAATATTACTTCGATTTGTACGATTCGAATTTGGCCGAATACGGACCTATTCAATAGAAAACCAAAAAAAACAACTTCGACTTGATTTCGGTTGGTCTTTTTGAATTTGAATTTTGAAGTTTTTCAAATTCGACCCTTGATAAATATGCCCTTTAATGTAGAGTTTAGGAACAGTAATTCCTCAATAAAGATAACAGATTAACCCTGCAAAATCATTGTCACATTCTCATTCATAATAGCTAGTGCTAAAGTGTAATGCTTCAGTAAATTCTTAATGCCTCCAGACTGTATCACAGCCTTATTTTTTCTATAAAATGATGGGGCATCCTCATAAATTCTTTCCCTGGCATTATGAGGAAATTTAAATAAAGATGTTTTTTGGGTGACGGGGGTAAGATTTATTGCAATATTACTATTCTCCTTGGCTAGGAAAGGACATAACTCAGAAATATCCCATTTATAACTTTATTTTGTGCATCATCCCTGCCTTTTACATGGTTTTAATACACATCATAAAGAACTGGATAATAAACATGCTGCAAATGCATGCTTCGTTTGCAAGGATCATTAACTAAAAGCTCAGCTTTCAATATAAGTTTACATAATGTCATGGAGAAAATATCACTATGCCAGGGTTTTCAGCTAAGAAAATTCCCTTTGGGTTACACTGTCATTAAAAGTCATGTACTGACTGGTATAAAGTACACAGAGGGCAAGACACTGTGTTAACTGAAAGCACTGAAGTAGTACATGCACTGAGGCAAAATAGATATGCTTGTGTGTGTCATATTAATGATAATATTATATAATAAATTCAAGAAGGAACTTGAACTAACAAGCAATTTTAGCCCTTATGATTCTACAACATGGCCTATGCTTCAACAAAGGGCACTTTGTGTAATTCTTGCATTTTAATCTTCCTTTGGGTTATTCAGACTTCTCCCTGAATTTCTTACTATAAAGCAGTTGTTCCCCATACTGTCAGGTTGGTCCCCCCTGGGGAACCTGGAGTAGGGACAGAGGGGCTCAGCTTGAAAGAACATGAGTTGGGAGAATAGAGTGATTATATACTCTCCTTAGATGCAACTAGAAGTACAGCCTAAAGGTTATTTACAGTGAGATTTTGGGCAAAATTTGCGGGGAATGGCTGATACTGCGTTTTTAACTTACAGTTACTCTTGTTATGAAGTAGGTAGTCCCTGACCTGACCTCCAAGACCACTACTCTACAATTTCCATTCTTCCAGTTCATGATCAGTCTCATAATGAAAGTTTGCCTTCAATTTCTTTATTTCATTTACTCTTTCCACGTATATACACCTCAAAGCTAAATCTAGGTGTCTGTGTGTTGACCACGGCACTTTTTTCTAATGTATATTATTTATATTTATTATTTTTATATATGTATGTATATATATATATATATATATATATATATATATATATATATATATATGTATGTCAACACATTGACATACAGACAAACTGATGGATTAGATAAGCAGGTCCCTGCCAGGTTCTTGCAATTTATAAAATAGATAAGTATAGTTGAACAAATTAATTGCCCCGCATCAGAATTTTTGGTCTGGTGTGTCTGCAACCCTTACAGCCATAATAAAGCTGACATTGATCATGCAGCTGTACTTCACCACATAGTTCACCCTTCCCTCTCCAATTGCCATAATAAGCTTGCTCTGCTTTATCAAAATTATATTAATATATTCAGCTTTCTCACTTTCCATACACTATCATCTTCAGGGCCGGATTTACACAGAGGGCGCCCCTAGGCCCACTGCTGTTTGCTGCCCATGTTCCCTCCCTTTTATTTGCACAAAGTTTCATTATCGGGACTGGAGTAATGGGGATTGGCGCACTGGAGATTTAAAAAACTATTGTATCTCCTGTGTATCCCCAGTGTTTCTGAACCTATGTGGGTGTGGTTGGGCAGCATGCCGCCCCCTAAAATCCTGCCGCCCTAGGCCTTTCCACAAATCCAGGCCTGAGTATCTTCCCCTTATCTTAATGATAAAATACCAATAGCCTATTCCAATAATTTGAGAAATTCTCTGAGTACAAAACATTATGACACTTTCAAATTTTTTACCTATTAATACAAGTCTTTGCACGTTGTCTGTATCTTCCTCAACATCATCATCATTGTTTATTTTTATAGCACCATCAAGTTACAAAATGCTTTACAATACTGTAGGTACGGAAGTGCTCAGAATTCACAATCACAGCAAGCAGGCAGCAATCATTTTGTGGACAGTGTTATGAAGGCAAGCCTTATATCACCCTGAAAATCTTGTGTATGCGTCAGAATGGGGGACCTGATGACCATGTCCATACATTGGCTACACAATTAGACAGTGAGTTTAGGGGGGGGGGATGTGAGGAGGCAGTAGCGTAACGTAGATATTACTGGGACCCACAGTAAATTATTTTTCAGGCCCCCAAACTGTCTAGCGGTTGACCTGTTTTACTAATATTTATTAAAATTGTATATGAATTGGGTCCTCATTGGGCCCCTAATACCTCCTGGGCCCCCCTTGCAGCCGCAGGGTCTGCTTCCTCTGTAGTTACACCCCTGTGAGAAGAGCAGTGATATCTACGAAGTGCTGAATGGAAAGTTAAAGTAATTGAATACCCACCTCTATGCTTTATATAATTCACAGCTGAGATTTTTAAGTAGGTTTATAACAGGCATGGATGTTTTACTAATACAAAGAATATGGGTTTCATGTTTGATTTAAAAATGACTTTTATTATACAGCTTTTTATGTCTGGGTGATAGGTCCCAGTTAACCCTTTCACATCTCTATAATGGGATTTCCTTTGGACCTGTACTATTTTTTCAAGGAGACACTTTAAAAAAGTTTTCCATCTATCTTAAAAGCAAAATGTAATAATTTTTTTTTTTAAACTTAACAAGTTTTATTGAAGATTTTCATACAAACAAGAAATGCAAACCTTCAATAAGAATACAGTGTTTCAGAAGTAATTATGGTATCATCACATTTTTAAGCAGTTACAGAAAGATCAGTGGTTTGCCAGTTCCATATGCTTCACATGCTTTGAACTTCAAACAAGAACTCAGAGTAACAGAATAGAATAACATATATACACGAAAAAATGGGACTTAACCCCCTACCCATGTGACCCCAAATACTCAATCTAAATGAATGTACCACAATATAAAGTAAAAGGCAATATTTATTATACAACACTATGTCAATGTACAGTTAAAACCAATCAAAATAAAACTAAGCAGCGCTGCATGTGCAAAAGGGACCCCTTGCTATAGTATCTGAGTGTACATCAACATAGATAGCAATTAATATGCTGAAATGTATAAGTAACGTGTCTGGAACCAAGCCGAAGCACTCCAATAATGAACCAAAATCTCAATTTGTAAGAGAATAAACAGTTCCAGACAGTCCGGTAATAATGTTCAATTAGTAGTAGCCAAGACACAATATTAATATATCCCCAGGTCTGAAGTATGCCAAAAGTCGCCAGATGTGTGTAACAGGCCCCTCTAGCACAAGTCTCCTCGAGATGTCGGTGTGCTACACCCTTAGAATGTTAAGAGGGGTACACCTGCGATATCAGCCAGAGCCCTCACGGGTGAACGCGGTCGTTTGGATTTGCCAAAGGGGCCAACAGGCCGTCATGTGAATAACGTATTTGAAGGTATTGGTGTCTCCCAACGTGACCCGCTAAATTAGAAAATAAAGATATTACCAACCAAGCGGAAGTCCAGGAGCTGCCCTGTTATAAGTCCGTGAGATGTCGTTTAATGACGTCAATCCTGGCACTTCAGACCTGCGAGAGGGGATCCTCACATACACAGCATGCGCTGATATCGCAGGTGTACCCCTCTTAACATTCTAAGGGTGTAGCACACCGACATCTCGAGGAGACACATGCTCCTATTCGGAGAAAAGGCAAAATCGTGTAGAGAATGGACGAAAATCAGGATGCTATATTGAGATATGTAAAATTCGAACAACAAATATTGTATAAATAGCTAAGTAAAAACCCCAGGGTAATCAGATATTTATGGCAAAATGTAATAATTTGCAGACTTTTTAATTTTTTAAAAGATTTCATATTGCATATATATATATATATATATATATATATATATATATATATATATATATATATATATATATATATATATATATATATATATATATATGTTTTCGACATAGATCCTGTTTCAGGAAAGATGTCAATAAATAACAGAAAACTGGCAAGTTTAATCTGCTGGTCTTGTTTTGGGTTTGTCTCACCTTAAGGATAAGATAAAATGTAAAATGCAAACCTAATTTTCTAATATTTATACTCTGATGAAATACCCTTTCAAGTTTTGCAGTCAAGGCTAAATACTGGTTTCTTTTTAGCGTTGTAGATTTTACCAAAAAATATATGGAATCGCGAAGTGAAAGTATGTCATTATATTTAAGTAGGGAGTATAATCATTTATGTTCTGAATGGAACAGGTTTCTCTTACAGAAGTCATTTGCTGCAATAGTCTAATCTATATTTTGTACTGATGAAAGTTAGTATGATTAAAAAAGCATCTCCAAATTATAGTTCTGCAGCTCAGCCTTCTATGGTTCTGTAGCAGTGATTAAGGTAGCACAGTGCCAGTAAGACAAACACATAGCACTGGTATTTACATTCTGCTGCCCATAATTCCTGTGCGGGTTATAAGGGCCTTTTCTCCTGAAAGAAGGCACACATTTATTGTTTTAGGTCATGTTTTATTGAGTGTGCTAAAGAATTGCAGGTTTATGTTAACATTTTAAAGAGGTTATATTAAAGAAAAAGTGCTGTATGCTTTTTATAGCTGTCTTTTATATGAGCTCTTCATATTAATATTCTTAATAAAATTATCCAGCCAAATGAAGCACATTTTACTCTCACATTTTAAATAATTATATGTTCAACTGCTGAATAACAATACATTAAGGGGATTTATTTATCAAAGTCCGAATTTATCTCAATATTTTCTGAAAAAACTCCGACCAAATCCGCACGGGTTTTTTGGGCTTATTTATTAACACACTTTCCCGAAAATGTTGTTTGCGGGAAAAAATCTGAAAAATAGTGAAAAATAAGATTTTTTCCAGATCTTTCATCAGATTTTCACGAGTTTTTCATCCGAAAACTACGAATTGATCCCCATCTAAAAAAACAAAGGCTTCAAATCCATTGTTATTACTAGTTTTTATTATACATCTTTCTATTCAGGTCTTCAGCTATTAATATCCAAGTCTCTTATTCTTAATCAGTCTTTTATTGGATGCTAGAGTAATTTGGACCCTAGCAACCAGATTACTTAAATTGCAAACAGGAGAGCTGCTGAATGAAAAGCTAAATAACTCAAAAACCAAAAATGATAAAACGTGAAAACCAATCTGTACAATCATGTCAGAGGCTGGGAGACCATGACCAAGTATTGTCTAGGGTGTCAGAAGAACTAGACCTGGCACTCCCTGTGTATTTTTGTTTTATAGTAAAGTAGCAAAATGTTATTTGTCTGAAATGGTGTCCCTTTTTCACTAAAAACTCACATAGTGTAATTTTAAGGTTAAATTAGTAGATTTAGGGTAGGCAATCTAAGCAAAAGAAAATATGTAGATCAATGGGGCTGTACTTAGGCAAAATACTTGCTAAAATGTTAGTGCACAAGCAAATACCAGGCTGTGGAACTGCTGCATTTTGCACACTTTAATGGCACATCCATCATGTAGCACAAGCCATAGAAAGCAGTTCTCATGAAAGGGCAGCCCAGGGGTGTATCCTGATAAAAACAGGGAGGCTTGACCAGTTTAATGGAGACATAAATTTAACTATCCCTAACAGTGACAAATCCCAAGGTTTCCCATTGTCTGTGCACTCCTACACAATTATTCCTACATCTGCAGGAAAATCTCACTGATCTCAACTGTAATTATTTGTGTATATTTAAGGATATACTGTTTTTATCCTTTGTTTCACCTTTACCCTGTAAGAATATTCCAGTACTGTGCTCATTGCTGTCAAGAAAGTCCACAAAGTATCCCCTGGGACTAGTTGTCTTTTACAATGAGCCTGCTGGCTGCTCCTATTGCTCTTAATTATCTAATTTACTTCCTAGTGTGCTCCAGAAACTGAAAGGAGCTGAGAATTTGCCATTTACACTCCAGTGACTGCTGACATACAGTACAGTCTCATTCCAGTAAAGAGCACTAATGCCAGTGCCCTTCAAAGTTACTGACACCCACCATTATTTATGCCTGTGTCTACACAGCCTACATAGCGTCTACCAGAATTTCTGCAACAGCACAGGAATACTCCCAGCACATTATTTTCTAAACAGGTGCCTATGACTCTGTGCATAGAAATGCAACTTGGGGAAAGGGATTGGCATATGGGTTCCTATACAGAAACAGTTTTCTTTTCCTGCAGTACTGAAACTGGAGGCACAATTTGGAGGTGGAACTGAGGAGGAGCAGTTGCACTAAAGTGTCTGTAATGTGCTATGTACATGCGCTCTCTTATGGCTCTTAGTGCTATTATACTTGTGACCCCATGGGTACTGATTGACCCCTATGATTTTAAGAGGGAACCACTGTACCCATTAATTTTGACTACCATTGATATTTATATATGCCAAACTCTTATAAACTGTGTTTATTGATCAGTTAAAATAGGTGCTTTGTCGTGTCATTGCATTTTCTAAAAAATGATGGATTGCATTCTTAAATCTTGAAGTTCCATGACCTGTGTAAAATAACTCGGTATGGGGTCTTCTGCTTCTACATGATAGGGACTGTAATAGAGATGAATTATTCCTTCTATAATATAATGTATTCAGCACTTTCTATTAAACCACTTTGTTGTTGAGATGCAGGAAGTGATTTAGGGACATAGTGCAGATGCCAATCAGCAATTTGTTTTGAACAATCTAATGCAAGTTAAAGAATGAAAGCAAATGCCTGATTGGTCACCAGTCGCAATGGTATTGAACATGTTAGCACCTATGTTAATAAATGGGCCTCCTCAAAGCTTCAATATTTCTAAAATCCTCACAATGCACTACAACTGTCTACTTCCTTGGAGGTGCCCAGAACAGAGAGAAATCACTGGCAGGATCTGACTGCTACAGGAATGAATTCTTTACTCCAATTAATATTGCATGCTTTGTGCCTTTGTAGCATTTATACTCCCATGTCACTGTCTGCACTGGAATAATATTAGATGCTGCAAAATAAATCAACAGACTTTCGCTCCAAAATTTTGAAGTAGGTAAAATAAAATGATTTTGCAATATAGATTCATAAATGTTGACATTTCAGGGCTATGGCACAAGTCTGTGATTTACCACTGGTATACTAGCCCTGCAAATAAAATAACTGGAAACACACCTTTTAAAAGGAATTCTGTAGGAATTGCCATTTTTGATCATCAACTATCGCAATTTCCTGTGATTTTCCGGACACAAATAAAAATATAAATTAAATAAGCGCTATAAAGATAGAAACCTATCCTGAGGCTAGAAATGAGTTGTCCTTTTGTTGGCTGCAGGACTTTGAACCTAATGATTAATCTGATCAGTTAGTTACTTGCTAAGTCCACAGTGCAGGACTCTACAGCAGGCAGTTTTAAACAAACACATGCAGATGTGGAGATGAGTGCAAAAAAAAAAAAAAAATCAGTGCAATTCACTTTACTACAATGCAATATTCCTTTTCCCCTTCAAAAACATAAATATAAAGCAAAGAAATGGACAGTTCTGTTTAGCTGTACATTTCCTTTATTAATATGTCAAGCAAGGTAAAATTATATGATCCAGATAAAATATTATGAAAAATGCTCACTAAGAAATCCAGTATTGGGAGGAAGTAGATAGAGATAAGACAATCAATAACCCCATTAACTACTATTTTCTGAATGAGCACAGTGTTAGGTCTGTAATCTCACGAGAAATGAAGGACATCCCTGCTCATGTGCTATAATGGCACTCCCACTTACTAAGACAATAATTATCTAAAGTATATATATATATATATATATATATATATATATATATATATATATATATACATACATATATATTCATAAATATTGACATTTTAGGGCTATGGCACAAGTCTGTTATTTACCACTGGTATACTAGCCCTGCAAGCACAATGATCACAGCAAGTAGATACAGTACATACTGACGGACTGAGTAATGGTTCATAGGAGCAGATTAACTAAAGGTCAGGATTTTTTTTCATATTTGCAATGTGATGTCATTTTATAAAATGTAGCATTTAAATATATATACCTTATTAAGTATCACTTTTGCAGGTACCCACACTCTCCCCTATGTATGGGGTGCTGACACCGGTGATGCTGCCTGTGGTGAATTATGTAACGTTCTGCAAAAGTTGCACAGCCATTAAAAACTACTGTTAATGCTCCTTCCTCTTGGGCAGATTAATGCACAGGCTTCCCTAGGCTATAGCCTAGGGGCACAATGTGAGCAGGGGCCCATTTAGTTTTTTTTCAATAATTTTTTTTATTTAATTTAATTTTAATATTATTTTTTATTTGTGCTGCTGGGTCTGGTCAGGCACATCTGCTGGGAGAAGAAGGCAGGCAAGGCACTTGGTCACTGGTACAAGCACAATCTGACCCAGAGTAGAGTGCTCGAGTGCATGCATGCCTGGATCTGCACCTATCTGGACACAGTAGTAGCCTAGAAAGGGGGGACTGTGGATGTAACTAAGGCTATGGACACACATACGTTTAACCACGTCGTTTTCACTGCGGTCTGCGATGCGTAGCGGTTTCTAGTTACGGTTATGGCACTTCCGCTACCATATTTACGCAGTGGCCGTCTTTATTTTTTATTTAAAAACCGTGTCGCGAACCGCTGCACTTAAAACGTATGTGTGTCCATAGCCTTAGGGGCCTCACATCTCATTAATCCACCACTGCCCATACTTTCTGTTTTTATTTGTTTTATTTTGTCCCATGGACTGTTAACATTATCTGCCTTTTAGCAAATCAAGGACTCGCAAATAAACATGAAAAGGAAACTAAACCATTTCCCACATAGTGTTTTTTCCTGGTCGATTTGCCAGATCTAAGGTAGGAAAAAACATTCTAAGTAATGGCAAAACCTGTTGGAATTGTTTTCCTCTGAATAACCACAAGCGAACAGCAGTACATCTTCCTTTGCAGTCACCTTTCTCTGTTGTTTTATTTCATGCTTCTGGATTTTCAGTTTGATCTTTAATAGATGTGGCCTTTAACCTTTGAGGGGTTTAGACTGACAACACTGGCCAATGATGCGGCATTCTGAATAATTTGTGTTCAGATTTCACTATAGTGATTGAACGTACAATAAATTATTTTTTATGTGGCAGGATTTTATTTCATGAAACATACTTAGCCATTCCTGTCTTCACTAATGCCTCCATCCTGCAATTAGATTAGAAGTATTAGGCCATCAGTGAACCCTGGCAATGTAACCCTAGTGAAAAAACAGCATCCAGAGCAGTATATATAGTGAATAAAGTACCCCCTCTTGTAAAATATAAGGATATTATAAGTTACAGAGGAGTTTCATGACCATATAAAAACACGAGGCCGAAGGCCGAGTGTTTTTATACAGGTCATGAAACGCCGAGGTAACTTCTAATATCCTCATATTTTGCAACTGGGGGTACTTTATTTATTATAATACGCAAATTTCAGTGAGTCATGTGACAGAAATGACATCAGAACTCACCGTTTATAACTGATGACATCAGAACTCACCGTTTATAAGGATATAATTTACAAGATATTCATGGCTTTTGTGTATTATATATGTATATTTTATATACCTTTTATAATATATCTAATTACATATGTGTATATATATATATATATATATATATATATATATATATATATATATATATATATATAATTACTTGTGGAATAAATTGTTGTACTGGCACAAGTAAGGGTATTTTGTTGGAATTAGAAGACTAAAGAGGGAAAATAAAAGGTAAAGTGACCAATCAATACAGAGATTTAGAGGATGATTAAAGAGTTGATGAAACATGTTGGAGGAGAGGCAGACAACAACTTGTCCCTACAAGCAGAATGTTTTGCAGGAGTCGTAATGCCAATGCAGTGCAAGAAACTAGAGACACACAACCATTGATGTTTTAGATAAGCTCATATGTATACAACTGAACTGTAATTAAATTGCAGTGTTTAAGACAAAATAAATTGCCTGTATAAAACAGACCATTAGTTGAATTTTTCTGCACCAGGCTGTAATAGTAAGGCAGGGAAGGCAATGAGAGTAGCTGGAATAACCTTTCACATATTTCCACACATACATCACTATTCCTTTCTCTACCATATTTCTGCGGCCACAGATACAGTAGCTAAGGTGAGGCTTCTGTGTTGCTAGCAATTAAGCTCTCACATTTCACACAAATCAGACATCTCCCTTTGGTTTCAATAGCTCAGCCACACCTTCATAATCTGTAGCTGAATCACTCTGAAAACTGTGACTATGTATTTATTCCACAGCAATTCTTTAATGTTGAACCTCCTAACAGATATACTGGACTGCATTGTATTTAATACTTGGCTGTTTTACGTAGGGCCCTCGTTTGTCTCTGTGTTACTCTTACTGTTTTGGAATGTTTGTTTGGGTGATGTTTTTTTTTTTTTTACAGTTTAAGGTGGGGCCCTTTATTATTTGTGTCATCTTAGTAAGTTTACTTGTGTATTTTACTATTAGTAAATGGCATGCTGAAGGCTAAAGCAGTTATGCTTGATGCATATTTTATTCTTGTGTACTAAGGGTGTGTTGGTGCATCTTTATAGTTACTTTGTGAATGTAGGCAGATTCATTTAGTGGCTACTAAAGTTAAAAAAAACACTGTATTACATAAAAAGAGCATTAAAGGACATGTAAACCCTACATTCTCCTACCATGTATAGAACTTGGGCTCATCTCCCCCAGCCTATGAGTAAAGGCCCCCATACACGGGATGATAAAAGCAAACGACAGACCGAGTCGGCAGCTATTGGCCCATGTGTGGGGCCCTCCGAAAGTTGGCCAGATGTCGATCAGGCAAAAAATCCCGTCAGATTGCAGCCGCATCTGTCTGTTGAGATGGAAAGGGGCACTCCGGTAAAAAAAAAGTGGTTTATTGAAACAGGTCACAAACCAACCTCATCTGACGCTTGCCTATGATTAAGGGAGTTGCTCTCGAAACGAGTCAGGTGATGTTGGTTTGTGACCTGTTTCAATAAACCACCTTTTTCGTTTTACAGGAGTGCCACCTTTCCATCCTTTTGCACAATAGATTACAGTGGGAACGCTGATGGCTGAGCACCCGGTGTACCAATATGGAGCAGTACTAAATTGAGCATACAGGGGGTGAGTCTTGAGCGGCCAAAATCCTTTTGTTCCACTTTATGTTTGTTGAGATGGCCACATCTGTTTTGTTGAGATGGCTTCCATTCTTATCCAATCGTTGGGCACTAGGGCCCATGATCGGATCAGCCCGATATCGCCCACCTCAATTTGGGCATATCGGGGTTTATGGCCACCTTTAGTGACCCAGCACATCAGGCTTTCATCTGTATGTCCCAATAAATGGTTTGAATTTTTAATCACTTTTTGATTACTACTTTCCTGGAGAAAAACTCACAGTTTCTCCCCCACCCAAACCACATCATTTGTACTGCATATATCCTCGCTTTCCACCAGTCACCACAACATTTTCCTAAAATAAATATCAGCTTTCACCCAGCCGCCAGTTTTCCTTTGACATATCATCAGTCACATTTACATCTGAAAATAGAACATGTGCACTGTAAAGTTCATGCAATGCAGAATGCAGGCTTACGCAGGCACAGTTTACTTTGATAAAATAAAAAAGTCCTGCTTGAAAATAGTGGTTAAGCTGAGCTCAGGAGAGAAGAAATATGAGCAGAGTTTCTATGTTTTCACTGGTAGCTAGACTGGAGGGTGTGTTTAGTAACCTGAGTTGAGAAGAAGTGAGCATGCTCAGTAGCCAACAGCCAAACAAAATTCCTAAGTGAGGGGGTCGAGAGAGTTAGAGGAGGAGAAGAAATCCTAAGGCTCTGGGCACATGGAGCTGTAGGCTCTGCTCCATGCCCCATCTCGATTGATCTGAATTAGAGGTACCTGCGTGTGCTCACACGCAGTGGAGTAGAAGTGAAGTTAACCCAAATACGTGAAAGGAGGCATCTTCAGACAAAACTCCACTGTGTGACTGCAGGCAAGCAGAAGTGGTTCAGATGGATGGAGCTCAGCTGGGGCACAGAGCGTATATGCTTCTCTCTGCTAAAATAAGCAGACTGAAAGCAGCAGAGCTTACATATCCATGTGCCTATAGCCTAAGAAATTGAGTGGATACTGCAGCCTTACCATTAATCTTTGAACAACCAGAGCGACTGTTATTTAAAGATTTCAAAGAGGCATGTGCAACTAAACTGGGAAAAGGAAAATTAAACTATGAGGAAAGACTGTCATGGTGCTAGCAAAGGGAAATGATTACTCTTTATAAATACATTAGAAGAAATTAAATACAAATGGCAGGGACCCTTTTTCCAAGCAGAAAATATCTAGGAACTGGAAGCCACTCACAGGGTCATACTGGCCCGGTGGGATACCGCTTCTTGTGCGCATGTGCAGCTTTGCGCGGCGTTGCGATAGGGGGGCCAGGGGGGGCCGGAGGGGGGCCCTGGACAGCAAGTCCCAGTGGGCCCCAGGCCCCCAGTCCGACCCTGGCCACTCATTTAGACTTGAGGAATTGAACTTTTAGTTGAAGCAAGGAAGGTGATTCTGCACAGTGAGGCAGTTGTGAGGTTGTGGAATGCGCTGCCAGGTGATGTTGTGATGACAGATTCTGTTAGCCACAGTGTGGCTTGAAAGATTTCTTAAACAAGCATAATATCCACCGCTATAGTGGTCTTAAGATCTACAGTTAGTATTGGTAATAGTATATATAGTTTACATATGTGAGTATATAGAAAGGTCTGTACAAGTATGTGTATATATATGTGCCCTGGGATTATTTAGAAGGGATGAACTTGAAGGACTCAACCCAAATTTCCTATGTAATCCATATAACTCTTGACTATTTTTAAAGGCCATGGTCCCCAACCAAAACTATTGCTTAGTCTGGACATACTGTACATGTCTACAACTGTAGTGTTAGACTGAAGGGTTATGGGCAAAGACCATGGAGGACATTATGATGCAGGTGGAGGAAGGGAAACAAAATAGTCTGATCTTCTGACAAAATGTATTATCTTAGAAATTGCATAATAATATGTGTCTGGAATGACATGAGACCCTAAATAACTTCCAACTATTGCACTGGCCTTGGATAATCTGTGTGTATTCATCATTTGTATTTATACTAGATTTACTCATGCAAGAGCTCATTGAATTCTTCATTATCAGTTCTCTTTCTGATGCAATGTAATGTGGTTCAGCTTTAGGTGATTAATATAAATGGGCCATTAAGCAGTATTGATCTGATCAATATCTATAGACAGAAAGGAAATATAAAGTAGAGGGCCCAGGTGTTTCTGCACTTTTCCATTCTGGTTTTACAAATGAAATGATTTGATTGACTAAATGTTTTTTTAAAAGGTTTTTATTTAACAAAAACAGGTAAACTGTGGTACAGTATACAACACAGCAGATGAGGTAATATATTATATAAGACATAGATAATAAATATCAGTACATGAAGTGGAGGTACTTAGGAGTCAATGGTGCAGCATCTATTCAGACCTTCTTATATTTTTAAGAATCAGAACGTTATCCGCCATTTAGGGGGCTTTGGACCCATCCATTGCATTTCGAGCCAGTTAATTTCCTTATAAAGAACAGTAGAGATGTCGCGAACTGTTCGCCGGCGAACTTGTTCGCGCGAACATCGGGTGTTCGCGCTCGCCGGAAGTTCGCGAACGTCGCGCGACGTTCGCCATTTTGGGTTCGCCATTGTTGGCGCTTTTTTTTGCCCTCTCACCCCAGACCAGCAGGTACATGGCAGCCAATCAGGAAGCTCTCCCCTGGACCACTCCCCTTCCCTATAAAAACCGAAGCCCTGCAGCGTTTTTTCACTCTGCCTGTGTGTGCTGAAGAGATAGTGTAGGGAGAGAGCTGCTGCCTGTTAGTGATTTCAGGGACAGTTGAAAGTTTGCTGGCTAGTAATCGTTTTGATACTGCTCTGTTATTGGAGGGACAGAAGTCTGCAGGGGTTTGAGGGACATTTAAGCTTAGGTAGCTTTGCTGGCTAGTAATCTACCTTCTACTGCAGTGCTCTGTATGTAGCTGCAGTGGGCAGCTGTCCTGCTTCTGATCTCATCTGCTGACTGCTGCAATAACAGTAGTCCTTGTAAGGACTGCTTTTATTTATTTTTTTGTTGTTTTACTACTACTACTACTACTACTACTATAAGAGCCCAGTGCTATTAGTCTAGCAGTGTTGGGGAGTGGGACTGGTGTGCTAATCTGCTGCTCCTAGTAGTTCAGCAGCACCAACTTTAATTTTTTTTTTTAATATTCATTTTTTTTTTATTTTACTTTTTTTTATTTTACTACCGCTGTAGTAGTGTATAAGTTGACCTTTTAGGCATTATTTGCCCTGTAGGCATTATTTGCACAGTGTTTTCTTCAACCCGCCATCTAGCTGTGTGACCTTGTTCACATTCTGTCTAAATATCCATAATATTACCGTCTCCAGAAAAAACACCGGAGTGACTTTTTTCAAGCAGCCATAATATATTTTACGTAATCCGTATCCACCGCTGTAGTAGTGTATACGTTGACCTTGTAGGCATTATTTGCACAGTGTTTTCTTCAACCCGCCACCTAGCTGTGTGACCTTGTTCACATTCTGTCTAAATATCCATAATATTACCGTCTCCAGAAAAAACACCGGAGTGACTTTTTTCAAGCAGCCATAATATATTTTACGTAATCCGTATCCACCGCTGTAGTAGTGTATACGTTGACCTTGTAGGCATTATTTGCACAGTGTTTTCTTCAACCCGCCATCTAGCTGTGTGACCTTGTTCACATTCTGTCTAAATATCCATAATATTACCGTCTCCAGAAAAAACACCGGAGTGACTTTTTCAAGCAGCCATAATATATTTTACGTAATCCGTATCCACCGCTGTAGTAGTGTATACGTTGACCTTGTAGGCATTATTTGCACAGTGTTTTCTTCAACCCGCCATCTAGCTGTGTGACCTTGTTCACATTCTGTCTAAATATCCATAATATTACCGTCTCCAGAAAAAACACCGGAGTCACTTTTTTCAAGCAGCATTCATATATTTTACGTAATCCGTATCCACCGCTGTAGTAGTGTATACGTTGGCCTTGTAGGCATTATTTGCACACTGTTTTCTTCAACCCGCCATCGAGCTGTGTGACCTTGTTCCCATTCTGTCTAAATATCCATAATATTACCGTCTCCAGAAAAAACACCGGAGTCACTTTTTTCAAGCAGCATTCATATATTTTACGTAATCCGTATCCACCGCTGTAGTAGTGTATACGTTGGCCTTGTAGGCATTATTTGCACACTGTTTTCTTCAACCCGCCATCGAGCTGTGTGACCTTGTTCCCATTCTGTCTAAATATCCATAATATTACCGTCTCCAGAAAAAACACCGGAGTCACTTTTTTCAAGCAGCCATAATATATTTACGTAATCCGTATCCACCGCTGTAGTAGTGTATACGTTGACCTTGTAGGCATTATTTGCACAGTGTTTTCTTCAACCCGCCATCTAGCTGTGTGACCTTGTTCACATTCTGTCTAAATATCCATAATATTACCGTCTCCAGAAAAAACACCGGAGTCACTTTTTTCAAGCAGCATTCATATATTTTACGTAATCCGTATCCACCGCTGTAGTAGTGTATACGTTGGCCTTGTAGGCATTATTTGCACACAGTGGCTGCAACCAAAAAAATTTATATTTTCAGCATTTATATGGCATAATTTTTCTGTCAACTGTGCTTCAGTGGCTGCGACCAAAAAAATGCATGTTTTCTGCATTTATATGGCATAATTTTTCTGGCCTCTGTGCTTCAGTGGCTGCAACCAAAAAAGTTTATATTTTCAGCATTTATATGGCATAATTTTTCTGTCAACTGTGCTTCAGTGGCTGCGACCAAAAAAATGCATATTTTCTGCATTTATATGGCATAATTTTTCTGGCCTCTGTGCTTCAGTGGCTGCAACCAAAAAAAATTTATATTTTCAGCATTTATATGGCATAATTTTTCTGGCAACTGTGCTTCAGTGGCTGCGTCCAAAAAAACTGGGCAAACAATGTCTACAAGGTCAACGTATGGCGAAAAATGACTATTTTCAGCATTTATATGGCATATTTTTTCTGGCAACTGTGCTTCAGTGGCTGCGTCCAAAAAAACTGGGCAAACAATGCCTACAAGGTCAACGTATGGCAGTTGTTTAAAGAGAACAGCAGATTACTAGCCAGCAAAGCTACCTAAGCTAAAATGTCCCTCAAATCCCTGCAGACTTCTGTCCCTCCAATACAGAGCAGTATCAAGCAGATTACTAGCCAGCAAACTTACTATCATCTGTCCCTGAAATCACTAACAGCTCTCCCCCTACACTATCTCTTCCAAGCACACACAGGCAGATTTTTCAGATACATTTTTGCCCTTGATCCCCCTCTGGCATGCCACTGTCCAGGTCGTTGCACCCTTTAAACAACTTTAAAATCATTTTTCTGGCCAGAAATGTCTTTTCTAGATGTTAAAGTTCGCCTTCCCATTGAAGTCTATGGGGTTCGCGAACCGTTCGCGAACCGCTCGCGTTTTTGCGCAAGTTCGCGAATATGTTCGCGAACTTTTTTTCCGACGTTCGCTACATCCCTAAAGAACAGAGCTGATCACATTAATATTGTAGTACTTGCTTTGGGAGTCAAATCATTCATTACACCCAGCAGGGGCATACCTCTGGGGACATCACATTTGCAAATGTAATATAGCCCTTCTAGTGTATCATTACAGCTCTCCAAAATTAATAAACTGTATCTTTGGTTACAGACATAGAATTTGCATAATATCAGCATGCTCTGCCCCTCATGTATTGTATTTGTAAGTTCTAACTGTAAACAGTTTTTCTATGTAACCTATTATTACTTGAAGGTAGTGTAATACTACAATTATTGCATTTTAATATCCTTCCTATCAGGCAGGTAATGTATTCTGGGCAGGGTACAACATTTCCAATTTAATGTCCAGTAGTATCCTTCCAGCATTTGGAACCAACATATTTAAAGGGATGCTGTCATGGGAAAAACATTTTTTTCAATATGAATCAGTTAATAGTGCTGCTCCAGCAGAATTCTGCACTGAAATCCATTTCACAAAATGGATTTTTATATTCAATTTTGAAATCTGACATGGGGCTAGACATATTGTTAGTTTCCCAGCTGCCCCATGTCATGTGACTTGTGCTCTGATAAACTTCAATCACTCTTTACTGCTGTACTGCAAGTTGGAGTGATATCACCCTTTCCCCCCCCCAGCAGCCAAACAAAAGAACAATGGGAAGGTAACAAGATAGCAGCTCCCTAACACAAGATAACAGCTGCCTGGTAGATCTAAGAACAGCACTCAATAGTAAAAACCCATGTCTCACTGAGACACAATTCAGTTACATTGAGATGGAAAAACAGCAGCCTGCCAAAAAGCATTTCTCTCCTAAAGTGCAGGCACAAGTCACATGACTGGGGGCAGCTGGGAAAATGACATAATGTCTAGCCCCATGTCAGATTTCAAAATTGAATATTAAAAAATCTGTTTGCTCTTTTGAGAAATGGATTTCAGTGCAGAATTCTGCTGGAGTAGCAACATTAACTGATGTGTTTTGAAAAAAAACATGTTTTCCGATGACAGGATCCCTTTAATGTGTAGAGAGCAATTCATAACCTCTGTTGCTTAGTACATACTAACGGGGAATGTAATAAAATTCGGTAATGGTCAAATTATTGCCAATACAAAAATAAAGGCTTTTGCGGGAATTAAATACAGCTTTGCAAAGCTGGAAACTGTTTAGCGACCACTTCCGGCAGTGGAAGAAAGATTACGAATTTTATAGCATGCGTATTACTGAAAAAGTTGTCATGTTTGCTATTGAAGATTGTGACACCATCATACACTTTTTAAAAGTGTGCAATGCACAATTAAAATTCTCAATGCAATAACAGTCTAATGAAGAATATTACATTGCAGAATGCAAATTTTTATTTTGTGCAAATAGTTTTTCTCTTTGTGATTTTATTACATCCCCCCTAAATCTATCTTTCTTTTTGTCTGTTAAGTGTGTCCTATAACCTGGCATGTAGGGATGACACCTGGCCGATACTTTACCCTCCCAATCTGATAAAAACTCGAGCTGGCTGCCAATGATATTAATAGGAACATAAGAAGGTATTTTTTCTATAAAATTTGACAACCGTTTCTGCAGTGTCACAACTGGTAATCATGTTATAATCAGGGGTATAAAAAAGCAGGGTAACAGTATTCAAATGCTTAATACGTTCTTTTGATTTATTTTCTCATATGCCTGCAATTAGTGGACATGCTGAGCTGAAATATTGCAGTTCCAGGACCTCTGAGTAACTTCCACATAATAGTATGGAAACAATTGCCACCTTTTTCTGTTCTTATAGTTTATCTTTTTTGTCATTTACTAACATTGGCAGCAGACATCATTTTTACTGGCCAGATGGCAACCCTAGCTACCATACATGTCTATATATTTATATATGTCTATATATTATATTAGTGGCAGCACCATACATTTAGGGTATACAGATACAAAGTAGTGCTGTGCATTTTCCACCCTACAGCATTCTTAACATGAACAGTCTACATTGGTCTTTGTGTTTTTAAGAGACACTTCCTTCCTCAGCGACATTAGTTCCATGTCTTGATCCATTAAATATTTGCTTGTCAATATTTATTTACTTCATATTCCATCCCTTGAAGACGCTTTATCATAAAACAATGACTAGTATGCAGACGTGTATGTGGAATTGAGATTTAGTTTTCCTTCGATTAGCCATAAAAAACGACAAGATTATTATTCAATACTGTATGAGAATGTACTGGCATGTTCTTTGTAAAGCCAACTGGAGAAAAATCAAACAAACTAGCCGTCTATCTGTGCTGTCAAAGTTCACTCTTCACAGATAATCTTAAAGTTATTTTGCTTGTCATGTGTAAGAAGCGATTCTAATGTATTGCATAATCAAATCTTTATTCTATCTTTATGCAATAGTTTCCTTTTCAATTAAAGGAATACTATCACAGGATGAAGCAGTATATTCAAAAATAACAGAATAGCTGATTTAGGCAACTAACTGTTTATGTATGCAGTGCTGCTTTACTTATAGAGATTATACTGTACATTATTTACATCAGTTCCTGCCCCAAGGGCCTTATTAAGTTTAACAGTAGCTAATTGTCCTTACTGTATGTTTTTGGATTATGGGAGGAAACCCTTGTACCTGGAGGAAACCAGTGCAAACACAGGAAGGACATATGAACTCCTGGTAGAGAGTGCCCAGGCTATAATTGAACCTAGGACCTGGGTACTGCTTGATGGTTTATAAAGAAATGGCCTTAGTATTTAAGTGAAGAACTTTTTGTACCAACAATAAATCAACAGTATGCACTTAGAGGCATAGGCCTATAGTTCTTATTATTTGGCATCTGCTCAGTATTACATTCTATCAATTTATATTCCAAATTCAGTATAAATTATATAAATGGATGCTGCAATGGACAATGGACCGGACTACATCCTGAACAGTAAGGCTGCTATTAGGGCTCATTTATGCCTGCAAGTGCTGTGAGTAAAGCACCATTTTGACATGTATTTTTCCACAATGCAGCATTTTTTCCCATTATTCCAGTATCATTGTGGTCTCAAGAAGCTAGTGCTTTGAGCAATTGTGTGGTACCCACTGCAACTGTGTCTGCAATTGCCTGAATCAGTGCAAATATATATGCATTTCAATGCAAATCATAAGCAGTTGCACAGAAGTTCATGTGATTGATGTCTACACCCAATTCCTTAGGTGCAAGTGTGCTGCGCGCATTGACGCTGGTTTTGAAGGGAACCCTGTAGCCACTTAGTAGCACGTAAGGAGAGCACTCACCCGAACTCCAGAGAGCAGGCTCCGACCAACAGATTAGGCTGTGCTAATAACAACGCCGACACGCCTCCGGATAGAGCGTAACAAATTGTATCAATAAAAGTCTCTGATCCACGGAGCACCAAGCCAGGTTGAAGATTAATAAATTTTCATTTTATTGAAGATTAAACATTTTATATGATAGTAAATCACCAACAGTGCATCAAACGCAGTCCATGCTTAACGCGTTTCGTAGCTTCAACGCTACTTCATCAGATTAAAATGTTTAATCTTCAATAAAATGAAAATTTATTAATCTTCGACCTGGCTTGGTGCTCCGTGGATCAGAGACTTTTATTGAACCCTGTAGCCACTGTCTGGTAAGGAGGTGGAAGTAGCTCCAGGGTTCCCCTGTGTAAGCAGCATTGATAAGGAATGGAGGGCAAAAAGGCCCGAGAGCTACTGCTCGGTCAAGAGGTCAAGAGGGTTCCTTTGTCAAAGGACTGAGTGGCACTGAGCACAATTATATGTGCAATTGCAGAATACTGACACAAGTACTCTTAATGAAAGTGGTTATATGCAGTGGGATATGCAGTGGGGGCCTGGGTCTGCTTCCTCTGTAGGGGGGTCCGCTGGTGACCTGTGATGCATGGGAAATCACGGTTTACCTGAGATTTTCTGTGTGTCATTGGTATTTTTTTCCCAAGACTAGGAAAAAAAATTTGTGGGAGGGCCCAAGCCCCTTGGTTACACCACTGGTTATACATGCAACTGACTGCAGGAGAATTGCTAATGCACTTGTGGATATAAATGAGCCCTTCTGAGTTTCAGCTGCATTCTGATGTCATACACCCACAATTCTGTGGTCACAGACAGTCTCTAGAAATCATACCAGTCATAAAATATGCTTATTTCTTAGGCTATTGCAGTGCTAAAATGCAAGTCTAATTTTGCAGCAATTATATTGGCAAATGTATTATCAATTAAAAAAACAAACAAATGCCCTTTTCAAAAGTAGAGTGACCTGGTGTTTGCTGTAATAATAAATGTATTATTAAATGTATCACCAGATGTTCACTGATCACAGAGAGGTCCCCTGGCAAGGCAAGCTGCTAGATGACATAGTGTCTGCAGAAAAGGGAATGGACATTGTTTATATCATAGTGGGAAGGGATATGATTATTAATTACATTAATTGAACAAATAGATAACAAGTATCAAACAGCTCAGGAAGAGACTGCATGCAGTTAATTATAATGTGAACAATGTTATTTTCCCATCTATTACATAATCTAATGCTTACTATTATACATTACACCAACAACATGCAGCTCTATCAAATTACTTCTTTGCTTTATGAATATATATGCATGGTAGCCACATAGGCATAGTTGATTCTGGAAAAAAATCTGAAAAAATTGTACAATTCCGGTTTTCGCTCAATTTTATTCAGTTTTTAACCGAACCGATTAAAACGAGCTTTTTAAATAATAAATAAGGTCAAATTGTGGATTCTAGTTTGGGCGGATCTTTTTTTTATTTAAAATATTATAAAAATTCAGATTTTGATAAATAACCCCCTTTATGTTCTATATTCAACAGAATGGCCAAATCCTTAAAGGGATCCTGTCATCGGAAAATATGTTTTTTTCAAAACGCACCGCTATTCCAGCAGACTTCTGCACTGAAATCCATTTCTCAAAAGAGCAAACAGATTTTTCTATATTCAATTTTGAAATCTGACATAGGGCTAGACATTTTGTCAATTTCCCAGCTGCCCCGTTTCATGTGACTTGTGCCTGCACTTTAGGAGAGAAATATTTTCTGGCAGGCTGCTGTTTTTCCTTCTCAATGTAACTGAAGGAGTCTCAGTGGGACATGGGTTTTTACTATTGAGTGTTGTTCATAGATCTACCAGGCAGCTGTTATCTTGTGTTAGGGAGCTGCTATCTGGTTACCTTCCCATTGTTCTTTTGTTTGGCTGCTGGGGGGGGGGAAGGGAGGGGGTGATATCACTCCCAACTTGCAGTACAGCAGTAAAGAGTGATTGAAGTTTATCAGAGCACAAGTCACATAACTTGGGGCAGCTGGGAAATTGACAATATGTCTAGCCCTGTGTCAGATTTCAAAATTGAATACAAAAAAATCTGTTTGCTCTTTTGAGAAATGGATTTCAGTGCAAAATTCAGTGCACTATTAACTGATTCATTTTGAAAAAAAGTTTTTTTCCCATGACAGTATCCCTTTAAGATAATATAATTTAACTGTAAAATATGATTAGATTACAGAACACAATATCTAGTTCCACTGTCTTGATATTTTTAAATGTAGAATTGCAATGTGGATAACATCTAAAACTAAAAAAAAACTAGCAAGCACATGCAAGTGAGCACAATTGCTGTAAGGCTTCATTATGCTCCACTTATAAAAGAGGGCACTATGGGGCATATTTATTATGCTGTGTAAAAAACGGCAGGATAATACACCACACATTGCCAGACTTCGCTATGTAAAAAATGGTGTAAATTTTAAACACGTTTTCCGTATGGGACTATTTATTATGCTGTGTAAAGTGAAATTCGCCAAAAAAAATGGTGTGAAAAGCTGTGTAAATGAAATGGTGAACTTATCAGGGTGTGTTTTATGCCATGCGAACACCAGATTTACCTCCTTTATTTTACATTATTGCTTCAGACCTTTGTAAGTTCCGGCGGAAGTTGCTCAAAGAAAAAGTTGTAAATAATTGTGCCATTTTTATGCTACTTTTTACAAGGCGATGCCTGGTGATATGTTGAGAATTATTCCCCAGTTTTCTATGTCACATAATAAATCTGCCCCTTAGAATGACTTCCGCAATGTAAAATAACTGCAGCAAATCTGTCATGTATGACACACATTGACACACATTGCAGCCTTAAAATATTTAAAGGACCAGTTCAGTGTAAAAAACTGGGTAAATAGATAGGCTGTGCAAAATTAAAAATGTTTCTTATATAGTTAGTTAGCCAAAAATGTAATGTATAAAGGCTGGAGAGACTGGATGTCTAACATAATAGCTAGAACATTACTTCCTTCTTTGCAGATCTCTAGCTATATGGGACATGAGTTTTCAATTGATCGTTAGCATGCAGGTCAGATTCAAAAGAAAAGAGTTATGACCCATGTGCCCCCCCCTCAAGTCACTGATTGGTTACTGCCTGGTAACCAATCATTGAAAACCAAGAGAGCTTCAAAGCAGGAAGTAGTGTTCTCGCTATTATGTTACACACCAGTCACCTTATATATTACATATTTGGCTAACTAACAATATTGAAAATATATTTTATTTTGCACAGCTTACTGTATCTATTTACCCAATTTTTATTTTTAGACTGAAAATTCCTTTAAGATCACCCAAATCCTGTACAGTGCAGCTTTTGACATATAGACAAGTCTACACCTAAAGGATAAACCCAACCAATACATGGCATGCTATAAACAGCATTAAAGGGGTAATCTCGCCACAGAGGTGTACATTTACATTACTTATAATTCTATAGATTCAGATATTAGCTCATCTCACTCCTGCTGACCAGGAGTGGTCACAATATATATCACAGGAGCAAAAAAGTTCTGAGGAGGAAACACAACAAGTATATATTGGAGTTTTTGCCAGACAGACATGTACCTGATTTAGACACTCCTTTTAAGCAATGGCAGACTGAGCAGTTATTGATACTTAATGCATAGGGTGATGACATATGTATAACTGTACCTCCCCAGTCAGCAAGCAGCATAGCTTTTTTACAACATGCAAATAGAGAAAGAAATGTGAAGTGCGTTCTTGTCAGGGCTGGTCATGCTACATTCCCAGGTGGGTTGGAAGAAGGTAAAAAAAAAAACCTATAAATAAACTTTTATGACTTGTAGCACAGCATGCTCCTCCATTAAGCACACGTTTACATTTAAAGGGTAAAATCTGTGTTCCCCAGATATTGTAAAGTTTTGAAGGTCTTGGCTAAATCTGAACTACTATATTTTATCTAAAAATATCTCCAACCTGATGGCATTACTTCACGTTATAAACAAGCTTGAACAACTCTATTCACGGTTGCAGTCTTGGATTGAGTTTGTGCATGCCTTGATCACTGACCACAGAAATCTCCGGGGAGGGGGAGAACAAAGTAACATCAGGCTAGGTTTTTTTTTGATTTTTTTAAACAAGATTTCATTGGTTAGTGAGCACCTACAAAGGTGGGGGTGTCATTTACTTTAAAGGAGTTTTTCATCTTAAAACAAACTTATAGTATGATGTAGAAAGTGATATTCTGACACAATTTGTTATTGGTTTTCATTTTTTATTATTTGTGGTTTTGAGTTATTTAGCTTTTTATTCAGCAGCTCTCCAGTTTGCAGTTTCTGCTGTCTGGTTTGTAGGGTCCAAATTACCCTAGCAACCATGTATTGATTTGAATAAAAGACTGGAATATGTATAAGAAAGGCCCTGAATAGAAAGATGAGTAATAAAAAGTAGCAATAACAATACATGTGTAGCCTTACAGAGCATTTGTTTTTAGATGGGGCCATTTGAAAGCTGGAAAGATTCAGAAGAAAAAGGCAAATAATTAAAAAACTATAGAAATTAAATAATGAAGACCAATTGAAAAGGTTCTTAGAATTGACCATTATATCAAGTGCTAAAAGTTAACAAAAAGGTGAATCAGCCCCTTAAGGTAGCATAGCCTACAAAGTTGAGGTATGGGCCAAGTTGACTTTGGTTCCCCAATAAGCCTAAAACTTATATTTGACTCTAGTATAAATGAGTTGTTTTGTTATAGTCGTAGGTTAAGCAATGAGCATAAGAAAGTTAAGGCAGTAATCAGGGTCAGTTTTCATTATAATGCCACAAGGAGCAGCGCATTTGGGGCCCACCGGGTTCTAAACCTCTAGAGCCTTATGAGAAATCGCGTTTCGCGCATACACAAACGCATGCGTGAATAGCAGCACACAGCACGCATGCGCAAACAGGAGAGCATGGCACGCATGCGTAAACAGCAGCGAACCGTGCCGCACAGATTTTTTTTTTTGCCTGATCAGGAAGTGAATCTAGCCTAGCGTGGGGCCCACGAGGGCCGGGCCAACCGGGTTTTCCCCAGTGTCCCACCGGCCCAGTCCGACCCTGACAAGGAGTAATCTCAAGTAGAAGCATTACTGAATCACCTCTCTGTGACTAGAGTAAAAACCTTAATTCATTTTACTGCCTACCCCATGTTATATAAAATTGCCACACGGATAATATATTCTTCTTCTGTTTTAGTTTTTGTTAGATTCTAACTAACTTCCTGCTGTTATGCAGGGTTTCCCAAACTCAGAACAAACTCCAAGAACCTGGTCATGGCTCACTCTTCCGCCTATAATAGCCTCCTTTGGCTTCGGGAGGAGCGGTCCGCTACTCAGATGCCACCAGATCTTGGTGTGAGAGGCCAAAGGAGGAAGTTCTAAGCAAGCTAGGGAACCAAGCATGGAGTGTTAGAATGGGAAACAAGATAGTCTAAGGCCAGGCTGGGTCAGTAACAATCAGGCAGTGCGGTACAAACTCAGGACATGAAGGAGTAGTCGGGTTACAGGTCAAGTCTAACACACCGATATCATATCATAGTACAGAACAGGATCTGAGAGGGTAGTCAATGACAAGCATGGGTCAGGGCAGGAAGCTAACTAGATGAAGTCAGTAAGAAATCCCACCCAGGAACTAAGAAATAGACCTTATGTTGGGCAGTGAGTATTTGCCCGAGGCCCCTTTAAATATTTAAACTTTGCACCAAGGCATGATGACATCATGCTCGGTGCACCGAATAAAGCCAATGATAGTCAGGTGGCGTGAACACAGAAGTGGCAGAAGAATGCAGAGCGCAATTTAAAAAAAAGTATTTATTTCTGATGAACAATCTGAAAACAGCTGAAAAAGGTATTTGGAGGGTGAACAACCCCTTTAAAAGAGAGTGCATACACCACTATCAATATTTTAAAATTGACAGAGAATTGTAATAGGATGTTAGGCCTATTTTAGTAAATGGGAAGAAAGGCCATCTGCCAGAATTTACTAGATTCTTATGTGAATAATATAAAGCTATGGAACAGGCAATTAACCAAGCCATTTTGGGATGCTTTCCTACAGCAAATGATGATTATCAATATTGTGATGGGAATATAAAATAGGCACAACATTTTCCCAAGTGCAGTAACCAGTGGCGTAACTAGATATTACTGGGCCCCACAGCAAATTATTTTTCAGGCCCCCAAAATGTTTAGAGGTTGACTTGTTTCTCCAATATTTATTGAAATTGTATATGAATTAGGGCCTCGTGGGGCCCCTATACCTCCTGGGCCCCCCTGCAGCCGCAGGGTCTGCTTCCTCTATAGCTACGCCCCTGGCAGTAACCCTTAGCAACCAATAAGATATTTAACTGGTGAACAGTAAATGATACTGCTTATTGGATGTTATAGGTGTCTAGATCTGTAGCAATTGTTGCACCTTTTATTAAATCATTTCCTTGGATGATTAGTGCTGTAGATAGAATTACCTTGTCTGAGCCAATAATGATAGACTTCCATCCCCCAAAAGATGGTTGTATTGTACGTTGATTGAGAGCATGTGTAAGACCTACCGGCAAGATCATGGCCAACAGGGGCCACAAAAAGGTAGCATGGGCATCTAGGTGCATGTCTGCACCAGGTTGTGGGTCAATGTGCGTTCCAGCACGGACGTCAGCATGCACAACTTCATTACGTCCAGCGTCATTATGGACATCGTTACGTCCAGATACATTATCAATATGTGTCAATCCAGTGTCAATATGTCCAGTGTCATTACTTTTGGCGCTAAATTTAAATAGACGCTTGGCCTGTCTGACCACTCTGCTTGAACTCTGCCTGCCCCAGACCTCGGCATGTTTTGGTTACACTCTTCTTCTTCCCCTCACAGTACTCAGTTCTGTTTCACTTCTGGGTGCTGCTGTGCTTGTGTTGTGGCTCATGAGACGCTCCTCACATCTTGAGCTCCTCCTACCAGGTAATTATTACAGCATGGAAACATGGCACAAATCTGGAACAAAATTGTGGAAAGAAACTTGAATATCTTGAATTTGTTATTTTACAAACTCAAAAAACTTGAATTGAGTGAAAAGTTGTGACGTTTGACTAGGAAAGCACCCATTGATTTTTACATGACCTCACAAGGTTTTATATGCCAAAGTTTTACATTCATATGTGTTTGTAGGAGTTGTTCACCTTCCAGACACTTTTTTTCAGTGCAGTTGTTTTTAGATTGTTCACTGGAAAAAAATACTTTTTTCCAATTGTTTTTATTTCTTTTTTTTTTAAAACATATATCTAAAATTTAAGTTTTAAGTTAAATATTTGTCTCTGGTGTTTCAGTCTGGCAGGAGCAGATTCTGAACTGTTACAATTTGCTACATTAGTTGATACATTACTCAGCAGTATCTGTGGAAAGATAAGAAATGTATCAACTACATGTATCAATTTAGAACAGTTTGGTGACCTCTCTTTCAGAGCTGCTTTAGGGTAAGTCCACACTGGGCGTTTTGGGGAGATTTGGTCGCTTGGCGACTAATCGCCTTGTCTTTGCGGTGAGAAATCTCCCCAAACGCCTTCCCTGACTCTCCGCCGGCTTAAATTTAAAAAAATGCCAGCACTAATCACACGCGGCGGTTCCTTTTCTGAAGTCGAACGAAGTTGGGCGACTTCGGAAAAGGAATCACAGCGTGTGATTAGTGCTGGCATTTTTTTTTCATTTTAGCCAGCGCAGAGTGAGGGAAGGCGCTTGGGGAGTGTCATGATACAGGCCTGTAATAGTTAATAAAACAGGCCAAGGTATCATGAGAAATATTTCTGCCAGCATCTAAATCAGACACATAACAGGCCTCTTTTCACTATGGTCAGAGGGGTCAGAGCTGTAATGCCCTCCTCCATGCCCTGGCTGATAAGAGCCATTCCATGGGGATGGGGAAAGCCCAAGGAGTGAGAACTTAAAGTTCCCAGCAAGACCCTCGAAGGTGAAGTGAAGGTCACATATAAGGTATACTCAAATATATTTATCCTCACAGAACCCATACCTGTTGTACCAACAGAATAAAAAACTGGTGATGGGTTCAAGGCAATTTCAGATTTCAAACGAGTCCAAACATGACTAGGTTTTGTACACTGTGTATTAGATGTGAATATCTGGGCAGGTGCAGGTCACACAGTATTGATGTTTAGTATCTATGGAATCCCTGAGAGAATTAATAACCAATGAATATAATATCATCTCTCTCCTATGTTCCCATAAGGAGTTATGGTCATTATATTCTTGGTCCAGTTCCTACTCACAGGAGGTCTCAATCTGTGTCCTGCTAGGCCACGCCCCTTGCATTCCTGAAGGAGGGGGGAGTGTGCAGTTACCTGATGCCCTGAAATCACTGATAAATAGTCAGCTCTTCTGACTAAACTTTGGATTTATTTGGAGGACCGATTGCGATTGGAAGTTATCCCGTTTGTTTCCCCTTGCCTCCAGGACCAGGAATTCTATATCTTTGGAGTTAAGTATAGGTTTTCCATGTTTTCCCTTTTATTTTACAACTGTTTGTAATTGTATTATTGAATGTATGTCTCTTTTTGTAACATCTTTTTGTGTTTTGCACTGTTATACCTTTTATAATATTAAAGAAAATTGAATAAGATTGTCTTTGATGCTCTAAACGAACCTAGCCTGAAAGAGTGTAACTGTGAGCCTTAACCCTCTGCATGCTGAAGTACTTGTTGAATCAGTAGGAACTAACTGACTATAGTGAGAGAGTATTTAATGCATTGGTGTTGTGAGTTATTATCTGTTAGAGAGAACAGGGGAATAGTCACATTAGGTTTCTATCGCCTGTGAATGATAGATGGTGGCAGCGAATGAGTTTTGTGGGTGTTGGTTTGTGTTTGGGGTGCTTTTGTGTCAGTCCAACCTGTGTGCATGGTGAGTGAGAGACTGAGTGAGTGACTCCTGATAGCCACACCTAAAGTCACGTGCGGTTGGAAGTACCGTGTCCGTGACAGGGAGATTGGTCGCCACAAAAATGAGGCGATTATTTGCCCAAATCTGCCCAAAACGCCCAGTGTGGCCTGACCCTTATAAAGACACAAGAATGTGAAAAATGTAACTTCAATATTAGAAAAACTTTTACATATAGATACTAGAAAGTTATTTAAAAAGTCTTTATTTCTGGTGAACTAAGTGTTGGATGGTGAGCAACCTCTTTAATAAATACTTGATTTAAAGTTATAGTTCGAGCTTATGAGTATGCAATCATTTTTAGAGTTTCCTTCTGCCAAACTGTAGTGAACAACTACTAATTATATAGAACAAATACAAATTTATATCCCATTATTTTACAATAAATTTACAATAGTGAATGCAATCTTTATATCTTTATTTAAAAAATAAATAAAATAAATAAAAGCACAGCAGGGAACCTTTTCTAAGTGTGGTAATTTATTTACTTCATTTCTGCCCAATCCCCACACATGAGAACTCTTATCTGTCCGTATCCTTCATTAACAGCTCCTGTTCATGTCCAGCTTCTTCCATGTTTTCCATGTGTTCACAGCTCCAGTTTACTCGGTTTTTATTCTCATAACGATATGCAGTTACTTAGAGAATTCAGACTCTGTGCCCAAGAGCCACACCACTCCAGGGGGCAAATTTACTAAAGGGCAAAGTGGCTAACGCTAGCAAAAATTCGCCAGCGTGACGTCATTTTGCCACTTTGCTGATTTACTAACGGTCCCTGGCGTAAATTCGCTAGCGAAGTAGACATACTCTAGCGCTACTTCGCACCCTTACGCCAGACGAAGTTGCGCTCTGTCGAAGAGACGTAACTACGCTAATTCACTAACTTGCGGTTTTACTTAACGTTACCTCTTGCGCCAGACTTGACTTCGCCACCTCAGACCAGGCGAAGTGCAATAGAGTAGATAGGAGTTTCTTCAAAAATAGTTGAAAATTTTTCTATGTCCCAAAAAACGCTGGCGTTTTTTTTACTTTTTACTGGGTGATAGGCTGAATAAGATCGTAAATTTTTTTAAGGGTACTCTCCTTCCCCCTTACATTTGGCACCTAAACTATACAGTGGGCACATGTGTAGGGCAATATAAGACCTCTATTAAATTTTATTAAGTTTCCCTGGCCTTGTGTAGTGTAATGTAGTTGCTGCAGCATACACGTCTATTGTATTTTAACTGCACGCTGTATGCTAATTAGGCATCGCTAGCGTAACTTCAGACTGCTTATCGTATTATCGCTAGCGCAACTTTGCAACCGTTCGGCAACCTGTGCGCAACTTTGGATCTTCGTGAATTTGCACAGCCCTGGCAAAACTATGCCTGGCGAAGTGTGACAAAGACGTCGCTATCGAATTTTTCGGCGCATAGTGAATTTAACCCCCAGGAACAGTTATTTTTTCCAAATACACATACCGTATATACTCGCGTATAAGCCGAGTTTTTCAGCACCCAAAATGTGCTGAAAAACTCAACCTCGGCTTATACGCGGGTCATACCGTAGATACGCTCCTTCCGCGGCCCCAGCAGGACTGTCTGTGACTGACTACCCACGTGGCGGCCATGGGCGCCGCCATTTTGGGAGCGAACGCCGGCAGGGAAGGACGCGCCGCCCGGAGCTCCTGGACCTGCTCCGGGCGGCGATCGTAACAGTCAGTCACAGACAGTCCTGCTGGGGCCGCGGAAGGAGCGTATAGCCGAGAAGGAATAAGAGGGAACATTAGGTGGGCCCCCAGGGCCTCGTCAGCCCAGATCCACTCCTGCGGCTGGCAGAGCTGCTTCTTGCCTTCACTCCTTCCTGACCTCCCCCACTCAATAGCAGCTGTAATACACATGAAGAAGGTAAGCACTGGGGGAGAAGGGGGGACAGAGGGGAATTTGTGGCTGGGGGCCCCGTGCGGGTGGTGGGGAGGTAGTGTGCAGCCTCTGATTCCATAGTTTTCTGTTCCATAGTTTTTGTTACTCCTTTTTCTCAAAATTGTCTAGAAAACATGTTGCTTGATTGATGACTTTGCTCCAACCTGTAAAATGTTCTCTGGATGCCCATGAACCCTAGCCTTACATGTTTACCTCAATGGACTTGAATGCTTAAGGCAGCTAATGCATGGGCGACAGATAACGATCAAGGCCCCATAAGCAACGGAAAAAACTATATCTCATTAAATACCTAATATTTTGAAACTGGCCTCTCCCATAACCACTCCCCATGTGTAACTAGAATTACATAATAGCTCTGTCTGCTATATCTTCGCATGGAATTATCAACCACAGACCTTCATTCAATTCGGATTTACAGAAATGTGAACTTGATTTATTGTGTGAAATTTTCCCGACAGTGCAGTTTAGCTGAATGTTTCCTATCTCTTTAAGCCTGCTGATGGAATTATGGGGAGGCTCTTTTGTTCCTGCTGATGGAATTATGGGGAGGCTCTTTTAAATAGTTTTAGATAGATTTCTATGCCATAAAACATGATTACACATTTACACATTCACATTTTGAAATCTGACATGGGGCCCCTAGGCTTATACACGAGTCAATACATTTTTCCAGTTTTCTTAGGTAAATTAGGTACCTCGGCTTATACACGGGTCGGCTTATACACGAGTATATACGGTACTTTTTGAGTTCTTCATTTGTAGGAATCTTTGTTTAGCAGAAAAAATGCTGCTGTGTTATTGCTGAATGTTTATATGTGTCAAGCACTGATAAATAAAATGCCACAGCATGACACAGAAGACAAATGATCACATTGTTTTTATTGATAATGTACAACTCCTTGATGCTCTGAATTGTGAGCAACTTACTATACTGTTCATGTGTAAAATGTAATGTATACTGGGGTCTATAAAATGTCAGCAAAGGCACAGGGGTTTTATTATGTTGCCCATGTGAATGATGTAGACTATATTTGTACTATTAGATGAGAGCTAATGTTTAATAAATGCTTTCTCTGACAACTACCAGCATGTTGGGGGTATCTATATCTTTGGCAACTTCATTCTCTGTTGTTTATGCCACATATTAAATCTCTGTTACTTAATATTTTTCTGAGCTGTAAACAATGTCAGTCTTTCAGTCACTTGCAGGATCTCTCTTTCACTCTGGTTTGTAAATGCTACAGTAAAATCACTTTGTAAAATGCTGTGTTGGAATGTCTCTCTGTTCATAACAGTGACTCTGGGGTTAATCCCCGCTGTACAGAGTTTGAAGCCACATTTGCAGCTATGCACTAAATAGAAAATTGCCTTGGTAAGTAGTTATGGCTTGTTTGATTTGGGTAATACAGACAATATATTGTGGTATATTTGTATACATATGTACGGTATATTTATATAGTTCTACTTACTGTATATACACAGTACTGTTCATTAAGCCAATACAATTATAGAACACGGTGTTCAATACATTAATAGAATATAAATTTTTAGCCCCACAAAGATTACAATCTAAGTGATTAATATATAGTGAATAAAGTACCCCCTCTTGTAAAATATAAGGATATTATAAGATACCGAGGAGTTTTTTATGACCATATAAAAACACGAGGCCGAAGGCCGAGTGTTTTTATACAGGTGATGAAACTCCGAGGTAACTTCTAATATCCTCATATTTTGCAACTGGGGGTACTTTATTTAATATAATACACAAATTTTAGTGAGTCATGTGACAGAAATGACATCAGAACTCACCGTTTATAACTGATGGCATCAGAACTCACCTCGATATTAGAAATCACCTCGGAGTTCCATCTGTATAAAAGCACTCAGTCTTTGGGCTTGTGATCTTATATAGTCATGAAACTTCTTGGTGACTTATAATATCCCTATGTTTTACAACAGGGAGTAGATTAATCACTATATAATACAACAAATACATCTGTTTACATATGCTCACTTTAATGTATTTAAGCTTAATTGCTTTATAGAAGAGTATTTTTTTTTACAGGAAATCCATCCATGATAAGCCCAGTAAGCCAAGTGACTAAACAATAATATATTTTTGGAAATGTTGATTATTTGGCTGTTATGGGGCAAATGTACTTATGGTTGAATATCGAGGGTTAATTAACCCTCGATATTCGACTGCCGAATGGAAATCCTACAACTTCGAATATCGAAGTCGAAGGATTTACCGCGATTCGTTCAAATCAGATTTTAATCCATCGATCGAACGATTTTTCTTCGACCAAAAAATACTTAGAAAGCCTACCTTCCCCATAGGCTACATTGACTTTTGTAGGTTTTAGGTGGCGAACTAGGGGGTCGAAGTTTTTTTTTAAAGAGACAGTACTTCGACTATCGAATGGTCGAATAGTCGAATGATTTTTAGTTTGAAACGTTCGATTTGAAGTTGACGTCGTAGTCGAAGGTCGAAGTAGCCCATTCGATGGTCGAAGTAGCCAAAAAAATCACTCTAAATTCGAAGTATTTTCTATTCTATTCCATCACTCGAGCTAAGTAAATGGGCCCGTAACGTGTATCATAAATTTTCATAATTGATTTATTGAGGAAACAAAAAAGGACATAGGTTTGTTCGCCAGTTAAGCTTGCTGTTTAACCAGAGCACTCTACATCTTAAAAGCGCAAATAGTAAAAATTGAAATACAAAGCAGATTTATCAAAGGATAGTCTTTTAAAATAACTAAATTAACTACCATGAATTGTAGATTTACAATGAGAATATAATTATTTCGGAAGTAAGCAAATATGACCATTATCACTATCCTACAATAAGGAGTGATTGTATTAAATTATACATTTCTGAACAGGTCACTAATGAAGTGTTTTGTTTTAGGTATTGGCAGGCCTGGTCAAAGATCCAGCAAATGTGCCATAACCTTCTCTGATGCTGCCTTCTACTTGGTTTAGCCATATATAGGCATTTAGGAGTTATATGATGTCATTTCCTTTAGCGTTCCTAAGTCTGTGTATAAATAGTTTTAACTTTTTTAGAGTAACTATGCCCCAGAGGAAGTCGGAAATCGCGAAACACGTTGGGCCAATACTTTTGATGAACTAATATTAACTGTGAGTGCCAAAGTGTTATCTTTACATAATGATTTTGCCTGTCAAGTCCTAAATAAATAAATATATGAATATATACACTACATACATATAGGTGAAGCATGCGAAAACAGGTGCAAATCACTCATGGCAGGCAATGCGCCATTAAAGGCACAACTGGCACAAGAATAAAGACCTCAGCTATTCTGCACAAGGGACTTATGTGCTATTTTTATTGCATGCTGATGGATTGTGCTCCTATTACAATGCATAGCAATACTTCCCAGAATTGGTGAGTCTTAAGGGCACCAAATGAATAAATGAATATAATTGTTGTACACTTTTTACTATTTCGGATTCTAGCAGACAGTGGTCAGCCGCTTATAGCACCCCTAATTTCACAGTAAGAGTTGAAAAGTGATTCTAACCATCCTACTAGAGTAGTCAGACGTTTGTATCTGATTGAACAAATGTATAAAAATTTAAAAAGAAATGTGCTGAATCAATGATTTGTATGAATCCAATTTGGTTTGTTTTGGAAGACTGGGATATGGCTGATTTGGAATCAAAGAGCCAAAGCTTTATTGGTATGCAACGTTACTGTATTGAAATACAGAAAGTGTTGCATTATTTTACAAGCAGAGCACATCATCAGCAGGCACAGGGCAGACACATCATTAGCACCTGGGGGCTCCATTGCAGCCTGTGCCCATTGGCATATGGGTATTTTTAGTGGGCAGGAGGGTGAGCCTCAGCTTCTCTGACATCTCCTTATGAATTCAGAGCAGCTGAACACAGGACAGCACTGTATGTATTCATGGGACACATAGGGGCATATTTATCAAAGAGTGAAGTTCCCCATAGTCCTCTAGAGTGAAATTCCGCCACTCTCCATTCATTTCTATGGGGTATTTGAAGGTGTATTTATCAAAGGATGAGCTTTCACTTTCACCCATTGATAAATACTCTTTTAAAAATCCTATAGAAATGAATGTAGAGTGGCTGAATTTCACTCTAGAGGACTGTGGAGACCTCTAACGTCACTCTTTGATAAATATACCCATAGTTCCCTGAGCTCTGAAACGTGAGTGCTGAAACTTATAGTAATTGATAGATGTGCAAGGCAGTAGGGATGCGCCGAATCCAGGATTCAGTTCGGGATTCGGCTCTTTCTCAGCAGGATTCGGATTCGGAATACTGATTTGCATATGCAAATTAGGGGCAGGGAGGGAAATCATGTGCTTTTTTGTCACAAAACAAGGAAGTAAATAATGTATTCCCCTTCCCACACCTAATTTGATATGCAAATTAGGGTTCGGTATTCGGCCGAATCTCTTGTGAAGGATTCGGGGGTTCGGCCGAATCCAAAATAGTGGATTCGGTGCATCCCTGCAAGGCAGGGAGCAAAATGAAATAAAGATGGTGTACAGCACTTGCTTTTGGAACTTTGTACCATGCCCTGCACACAGTAAATAACCCCTTATTGGTTTGGCTCACATTTAGGCCCAGTATTATAAAGATGCTCAACCAGTACAGCACATACAAACCCCTGTTAGACAGACCCCTGACACTTTTGGAAGCCCAGGGCCCCTTCATGTAGATTTTATATATATATTTGTCTCTCTTCCCTTTGTCCATGAATGTAGCAGCATTTAAAATTCCAGTTACTATGGCTTATTAAAGGAGACATATAGGAAAAATGAAAAAACCCTAATTTTTTAGGCAATTATACGTAATATATGGTGTTGCTTTTACATGGTGCATAGAGCTAATATATAGATGTTCTCTGGTTCCTTTCTGGGTTTCAAATGCGGGGTGGGCGTGTCCTAATGGTCCCTGCCAGAAGCACAATAGGAGGGGGACAGCCAATCACAGCCCTGCAGTCACACAAGCACAGACAGGATTCAGTTCCCTATCAGGTCCTGCTAGCTGCTGATTGGTTCCTGTCCTACAGTGCAGTGAGCTGAGAGCCACCAGCTTCCCTGCACAGCCTGGGAATTCAGGGAGCAGGAAGGGGAAGAGCAGGGAGGGACTATTACCAGTGACGGAACTAGGTGGGGACGGACCCCCTGGTGCGGGCCGTGCAGCCGGGCCCCGCCCCCACCACCGTCTGTGCGGCTGCAGCTGAATCCAGTAGGTGTATGACTGCCAGGGGGCCCTGCGGGGGTGTTGGCCCTGACCCAATTGCACCCCCTGCTCCCCCGGTAGTTATGCCACTCATTTAGATATAGAAGAATTGTGCTTTAAAAAGTAGTGTTTCACACTGATTGAATATTTCTGCAAAAACCATAATAGTCTATTACGGTTTTTGCAGAGATATTCAATCAGTGTGAAACACTACTTTTTAAAGCACAATTCTTCTATATCTAATGAGTATAAGGCACTGGTACATTCTTGTTTTTTTACACAATATGTCTCCTTTAATAACTCTTTTCCTGACAACCTGAAGACCAGTTTCCATAGACTGGGTGTATATGTGTGTGTATATGTGTAACGCAGAGGAACTGTACAAGAAACTCATCCCGTAACTCACAAGAACAACTTCCAAGCTCCTTCACAGGACCTGACCACGACCCCCTGTGGGCGGATTTTGAACATTCGCAAACCCCGCCCATTACACTACAGTCCCGGAAGCTTTGTGGAGTGGGGCGAATTCCCTTTAGTTTTTGGGACACACCTCTCGTTCACGATTGGTCGTTGCTATTTTGAGCAGCAGGTTTTAGTCCCGCCCTGCTAACCCCGCTGCGCGCCCGGGCTCCTGAGCGCTTCCAGTTGAGAGATGGCGGCCAGCGCAGGTAGATCTCGGCTACTGCTGCTGACTAGGAGTAGCGCCGGGGGGCTGACAGCGGGATTCCCCGGGCTGGGAGTCAGCAGGCACCGGCCTCACAGAACGGTGAGTGAAAACTGAGTTCGTGCTTTTAACCAGGAAGCAGTGTGCGAGTCAGGACAAGGAGTCCTGGGGCGGGGTGTGCAGGGAACTCCCGGTTGCTGCAGCCAGCGCGGCTACAGACTCAGCTGGGAGGGGGTGTTTCCCCGGCTCTCGTCTTTCTCTTGCTATCTTCACCCTGTTCAGTGTATAGAAGAGGACGGAATCCACCCCTGCTGCAGGGTCAGTGAGCTCTGCCAGTCTCTGTGCGCTGCCAGGCTTTGTATCTGCAGTGACTTGGGCACATCTGCAATTGCCAACTGTCCCGGGTTGACAGTCACTATGTGAAGCCTGAAATGTCTGTTCCAGGCAAATGTGCCCTTGTACGCGGCCCAGACTTAAACAATTCCCTGTCCCCCAATAGCAGAATGCAGCTGTCAGGGGCAGGGATAGTTCTAAAAGGAGTGATTGATCCACAGCAGAGAATCCTCAATATTCTTGTTCATTAGTGGGTTCTCTTCTCCATGAATCACTTTATAGTAATGTAGTAACACATGTAATGTGCAGCTACAGCAACAGATTCTCCCAGGGTGTTGTTTCTGCTATTGGCTCCAATGCAGTCAAGTTGGCAAAACCTATGTCCCTCCAACTTCCATTGGACTTGGGCTCTAATCTACCTTATTTCTTTCACTGCTTTTATCTTATTCAGTAATAGACACCCTAAGTTACATGGATGCCCATCTTGCATGTCTTCTAGCATGGGATTTGAGTGTTGTAGTTCAACAACACCTGGAGCACCAAAGGCTGACTGTTCCTAAATAGGTTATGTACCGCTCAGTAAATTGTTACCATGTGGGATACCAGCAGGCCAAACCACCAAGTTTCTTAGTTAAAACACATTGGAGAGATTGGTGCAGTGAGGTTTCCTCTTTTGCACCTCCCCACCCGGCTAGAGTATTTTTTTTTTTTCTAGGCTATGCTGAATGAGTGGGAGGATTTCCAGCATGACATCTATCCTTGGGAAAGGGGAATACTCTTTTCCATCCCCCCTTCCATTAAAGGCATTTATCCCTGCATTCTCATCCACTCTACACCCTGGGCTAGATAGCAACTGGTACCAAGGAAATGATCTTACGTCCTTATGGATCTGATGAACAATACATAAGAATACATCAAAGCAAGAAGCTCTTTCCTTTTCAAATTGTAACATTAGTATTGTCATCAATTCGAATAAATAGTTACAATGTATAGTTTAGGCATCAGTCAAAGAATACTGCACTCGTGGCAACAATAATCAGGAACCTACCTGCCTATATTAGAATTGACATGGCATCATTTATACAGAATGCCTGCGATTTTGTAGACGGGATCTTCTTGTTATGTGGAAAACATTATTTTTAAATATAAAAACAAGCCAAGCAGATTGGTTTGCATTCATCGTGGATTTATGCTAACTTAGTTCTACTCCCTTAAAAAAAAAAAAGAGTGAAAAAATGAAACATTATTTCGTTATATAGGACAGTGTGGCAAATGGCATATCCATACAGTATTTCTGAGCTTTCTGGATTGCAGGTTTCCAGATAACACATCCCATACCTGTAACTTCTTATAGAGTAATTTTTTGGTGTCATTTAAGATTTAATGCTGATTTGCATAATGTTGCATCATTGAATCTTTTTTTGGTTAGGTTTCCCATTCTTACAATATTGTTACAGTATATGTGTCTCTCTCTCTCTCTCTCTCTCTCTCTCTCTCTCTCTCTCTCTCTCGGGTGCTCAGTCAATTTCATGTATACAGGAGCAAGGTGGACCTGCGCTCCAGATACTGTGCAAGTTTATCTTTTATTGTGCATCACAGTGTATCCAAATTTCCGCCCCCGTTGGGGCCTTTATCAATGGGGGACGAAACGTTGGATGCACAATCCGGAGTGCGGGTCCATCTGTATTACAGTTTAGTACATGTGTGTGTGTATATGTGTGTGTGTGTATATATATATATATATATATATATATATATATATATATATATATATATATATATATATATATATATATATATATATATATATATATATATATATAGATTGGATGTGCATAAACATGATTAGTCATTCAGTTGAAAAGCTCCTAAAATCTGCTCATCTCCTCACAGTTCTAATGGCCATTTCTAATATGGACACACTTTGGCTTCTATGACTTCTTGCAAGCTTTGGTTAACCACCGAGCAAATTACTGACATACCTGTTTATTTCTGTAATGCTGAATCATCAAAACAGATGCAGCTCCATTCAGGGATTTATGTGTGTTATTAACTTCCTCCTCCTCCTCCTCCGTAGAACAGATCTGTCCTGGTATCTATAAAAGCACATCTATCCCAAGTGTGTGCTTACGTATTATTCAAAAAAAAAGTATAAGTATCTCACACAAACGTGTGTATGCACGTGCCAGTACAGTGTTTAGCATGTAACAGTGACAGGTGCAGTTGCAAATAATACGTCTGAAAAAGAGGGTGAACCCCAACACGAGTGATTAGAATTCAGAAGATACATGGAAATGTTTCTCTGTTCTGAAGATCATGTAATTTGATGTGCTACTCTTAAGTTTATATTTTTGGACAGAACGAAGTAGTATTGCCAACTCACTCGCCCCCATTTTCTCACCTCCCTCCTTCCCTTATGCTTGGTCTTCTCCTATGATCCTCTCTCCAGCACTTGATTACCCAAACTGCTTTGTGTTGATTGCTACAGATGGGTCCCCCAATTGTGCCTGATTCATATATCTCTGCTGCCTGTCCCTAGTTCTGGCCCTGTTGTTGCACTAGGCCCTTAAAATGTTAATATACTGCTTTCCTGTGGCTTGCATGAATAGTATACTACTGAACAGGTAGAAAACACAATTCATGCTGTGGAAAAAGTACAGTATTATACAGGTGCTGGATTTGTGTTCTTGCTATTTCTTCCTCTGGCACTTTGCAGTCTCTGCTCTGCCAGACTTGCTTTTCACTGCTATTTTTGGTAGGAAGCATCTCATTAATAAAATATGACAACGTTAATATGGAATATCTTTTTGGAAACTTGTATTATTGAATGAGCGGACTCTGTGTTCTGTTGATGGGGTTGCTGGCTTGGGGTTGGAGATGAGCATTGTGACAGTCCAATTTACAAGGTAAGATACAGGGACACAACACAGGGAGCGTCACCCTTCTGTGTACCCTTGCTCCTGAAATAGGTATTCTTTTATTACTAAGGATCTAAACCCCCCAAAATGTAACTGATGTATATTCTCAAAGTGCTCACTCTGAATTATTTTACTCTACTTTTCTATTTGTTGTGGTTTCTTGAGATATTGACAGCTTTTGACACAATACCAGGCTTTCAGCTCAACAGCTTTTTTTAAAGATCAGATTATCGAGTATCCTAAAGTTGGCCATACATGGCAGATCCACATGTTTGGAAAGGTCGCCAAATGAGTGGATTTTGGCTTGATATGCCCACATTGACAGGGATGCAGGCATTTGGAGCGAGGACCGCATCAACAAACGAATGCGGTTCTCAATAAAAAGTACTTTTTATACCTTGTCGATCAACATCTGGCCGATTTTCTGCCAGATATTGGTCAGGAAAGCCCATCGGAGGGCGCCACTGGCTAATAAGCTGCCGACATGGTCTTTGGGCAGCTTTTATCGGCCGGTGTATGGCCACCTTAATTGTATATGCACTTTTCATGCAGGTCCTGTATGCAGAAAACCCTAGGGTTTCTGACTAAAACAGCAAATATCACAAAAACACAAAAAAAGGACAACGCATTTAAACCACTCAAGAAGCACTCTAAGGAGCATATTTATTATGTTGTGTAAAAAACAGCGGAATAATACACCATACATCCCCAGGCTTCATCATATAAAAATTTTATGCGTGTTTAATTCGTTTGACTTCCGCTGGAAGCAATGTAAAATAACGGAGGCAAATCTGGCGTTTGTATTTAACACAGCTTTTTACACTTATTATTATAATAATAATAATAATAATAAAAATATGCCCCTTGGTTTACATCTATAATTGTAATTTCAACTGCCTAGAAAGTTTCCAACACCACCTCAGTGTTTATCTGTATTCTGGAGAAAGGAAAAAGGGTGAAGTTCCGCACACCAGATTATTGGTTAAAAGCTGAAATATTTATTGGTCCATATTAAGAACATGCTGCATGGTTAGCTTGGCACGTTTCGGGCATAAGCACCTATTAAATATAGAGTTATTTTCATGTACAGGGACATGCAACACTTCTCCTATTGTTCCCCATACTGTGGGCAGAACCCTCCCCACACTTTTGAACATGATATACCTGTACTGCTATTTTGATTTAGCTACTTCATGCACTTATCTTTTAAAGTACAAAACCAGCCCAAGGCCTGTCTGGTTTTGGTCTCCAATTAGTAGACTAAATAAAGGAATCAGCTTATAGATAAAAGTGTATTTGAAATGTTTCAAGCTGGTCTTAGCTTTTAAGGCTTTTAAAATACATTTCATACCTCAGTGCTGATAACCAATATTTTCCAGCAATAAAAATACCAGAAATAGCAATTTCCAGGTGTGTCACTTAGTGAAACAACAAGGTAAATGTAGAAAATAAATATGGCATCCTCCATACTACATAAGCAACACACACAATGCCCTTAAACATACCACAAATTGAAATCTCAACTCAATTTGTAGCAAAAACAGCTTGCAATCAAAGCCAGTGTAAAGAGAGAACCCAAAGCTGTAGGCAGTGGAAAAATTTATATATTTTAATAAGCCCAATATGTGTTCTATGTCGGTGTTTAGTCAGTCATTGGCAGTCATGTTTTGGCTCCTGTTGGTTCTAATGATTAGCATACACTGATAGAAATCATTTAGGGTTAGTCCACACGAAGAAATTCTGGGAGATTTAGTCGCCTGGCGACTAATCGCCTCTTCTTCTGGGCGACAATCTCCCCGAACTGCCTCCGCGTGTCTTCCCATCCGCTATAATGAAAAGTTGCATGCGCTAAAGCACATGCGGCGCTTCGTTTTCCGAAGTCGCCTGAAGTTTCCTTGTGAGGCAACTTCGGGCGACTAATGTAGCAAATTGCCACAGTTTACTGTTCCTGAATTCTGTACCTGAATTACTAAGTTTAAACATAAAACTTTTGGAAAAGTGAAACACAGAAAGCAACTGAAAAAAGTCTTTTATTTCTGGTGAAAACAGCTGAGTAAAAAGTGTTTGGAAGGTGAACAACCCCTTTAATATATTCTTTCTAAATATGCTGGCCTTACATAAATAAAGTATATTTCTTTTATACCTTATATATATTTCTATTTTTATTTCATTCACTTTCATTCTAAAAGTAACCCCTGCAGCCTTTTGTCCTGTCCCTGAGCACACATCATTTAAAGGAGAAATATTCCCCCCCCCCGCAGTTTAGATGGGCTTTTGCTTTTTTCAGTGTATGTAATATTGTGCCTGTCTGTTAGAGGCACTCTGTTGATATTTCACTTGACAAAACATTAGCCAAGGCCAGGGCCCGTATTAGAAATCTATTTGCTAGTAAATTTGTACAGTATTTGCTTATTGTTCTACCCCTGTCCCGCTTAGTAAAGCTCCGACATGCACCAATTCCCCCCTTCTTTGCCATTGTCCCACCCCCTCATGTGGAAAATATTTGTATTGTAAATGTTTGGTTAATATGTGTAACACGACAAGACCCTAAAACAAGTAATCACCAAAACTGCATATTGGTCAGGTGCTTGTGGGTTTTTGGCATGGTATTTGCCTTCAATAGTCATTGCTTTGCAAAGTAAAGGCAATGTTATATCACAGCATACATAAGTTGTTTACATTTGATTTCGAGGAAGCAGCCGTGCATCTTGGGAGGGTTTCCATGCATTCTGAAAGTTCTGAAAGATGTTGCTAAGATACAGAACCTGGCACAAGTGTAATGGAGGAGGGGGAGTTCTGTGCTTAGTTTATTCTTACATGTTAATATGATTATATTATTATTAACATGTATTTATATAGCACCAACATATTTCGTAGCACTGTGATTATATAATATACTATTATATTATTATGGTTCCTTAGTTTCAGTATTTTTGCTTTTTATCCACTGGTTACATTTCTGATTTCTGGGTTGTTCCCATGGGCATCCTGAGCTGCGAAATTCTTGAATAAATAGGTAATGTTATACAAATACAAGTATCAATGAAATATGATGCACTCTGCTTGCTTTTGTTTTACAGTTTCCATAATATAAGTGTTGTTCCACTCAGTGTAATGTTCAATGCTCCATAGAGCTGTCATCATTGGATCCAAAACTGGACTCTGATAAAATTGCTTTGTAGCAGAATCTTATCTTATACTGGGGACATTTGGGCAACATACTTAGAGACTGTGAGCTAACTGTTCATAAACATAAAATTTTTATATATGAGATAATGGTTTAGTCCTTATTAACTTTTTTGACAATAATGAGAGAACAGATGGTTGTATGATCACTTTTTGTCCTTGTGGTTATGCTCTGAATAAAAACCCCAAAAGTTCATATGATTGTGAGAGCTACTTGGGGATTATTAGAGAATGATGTGATGGTGGGACACTTTTCTTCATATAAAACACATTTGCAAAGGATTATCATCTTAAATGTGGTTATAAATATCTATATATTTTTCCAGTAGCCATTATTAAGGTCAGAAAATCGCTAAAAAGACAGCATTCAAACACTGTTGCATGTCCTGCCCTTTACATAGCCATTTGCAAGTCATTGATATGATTTGACTAAATTGTGACTAATGTTTGAATCCATATGGATTTACAGCCTCTAGAGAATCGTCAGCAATCCACTACAGGTAGCATTACTCATTCAGCCAGTGGGGTCAGTGACCCCATCCAGAAGAGAGAGAGCGGGGTCTGTCTATCCCAATAAAGCTACATAGCAAGATTTATAACTTGCTTTAAAATGACAATACAGAATGTTGTATATATTATTTATACTTGGAAAACTGGCATTTAGTAGCAAACTTAGTTAAGATGAGCATCCCTTTCAAGGGTAAGCGCACATTCTAAGATTCAGGGAGATTTAGTTGCTCGGCGACAAATCACATCTTCTGGCGACTAATCTCCCCAAAAAGTCTTCCCGCCGGCTAGAATCGAAATCGTGGCGGGATGGCACTCGGATCTATTCTTTTTCCAAAGTAGTCCTAAGTTGCCACACTAGGAAACTTTCGGGCAACTTCGGAATGCATATGACATTTCACCCTATACCCAGGTAAATATATTGCAGCCAGGGAAATGTTAACTGCCCAAATTCCAGATTTATACTAAGATACTGAGTTTATTTAAATCATTAAAATCACTCTGCCTTTTTTTTAACCAGTCTTACACCATCCCCCAATCCCAAGGACTCCAGTTTCCAGAGTTGTGGCAGATGTTCTGCCATTTAGGCCCGTAGTCCTTTGTTAACCACCTTCCACTGGGCTTGTGTTCTGTAGCTCAGGTTACTCTAGTCCAAGTTGATGAAAAAGTGTCTTGTTGAAAACTGTTTGAGGCTCAATACTATGTATTCACTTGTTCCCTGAATACAAGGTCAAAAACTGGTTTGCTGTGCAGTATAAGCTTAGTTGTAAAGTATTGAGGGTATTATTTGTGAATAAGACCATTGCTTTCTCTAGCAGCCTAGTGACATGTGCATGTTTACCCCTTACAGTGTAAACCATACAATCCATCAAGAAGAATTATATATTTTCAGATCATTGAAGTGCTAGTGCCAAGAAAACCAACACACTGTGAAACAAGCCCTTCATTTACCAACTGCATCCTAATAAATTAATTTACTATAGCATATAGGTGGAACCTGAAATGCCTATGCAACACTAATGTCTTACTAGTTTTGTTGAAGTAAACACCAAAATTTCTGGATTGCTTTCTTGGTACTATAATCATCTGAAGACTAAACAAAACCATATTAATATGAACATTTGCAAATTGCAATACTCATGCCTCTTGTATTTTAGTATAATATTACTATTTAAAATGGCTAATTCATATAATGGTAACAGAATAAGGATTCAGGTTTAATTTTTTTGTCCCTGAACAGATATTTTCAGGTGAAATGGTTTAAATGTATGTGTGACAGACTTTAGCATTGACAATGAAGATCTAGAAAGAATGACACAGAACAATATCTGTTGAGCATTTCTGATCTCTGTTTAGCCGTTGATGGTATCCCTAGTTACTGCAGTAAACTGTATAAACCATGGCAACATAATGTAGGTCAATTGTGCTTTTATTGGTTCTTTGCTAAAAAAATAAAACCTTACCAAATATAAATTTTCTGCTAAATGTGTGCTTACAAATGGTACCCTGTGCCACCTTTAAGCCTCTTTATTACTACCATGTACAGTGTCATTCACACTTCTGACATAGGATCCCCGAGCTCATTGTACAGAGAGAGTGAGTGGTTGGTCAAAAGTATTACTCTGATGATTGCATTATTACTACAGAAGAGTCGTGGGATATAATATAGGGCCCTTTGAATTTTATTAAGCACGGTAATGTGAGAAAGACCTTTGTTGACCTTTCATGGGAATTAACCTGCTATACTAGATAGTATCTGCCAAAAAACTCTACTTGTTGGTTACTGCTGCCTGAATTATTTTTCCACCTTTAAGATCCACAGAGTAAAATATAGTTTGTATGAACCCTCTTCCTCTAAATTTAACATGCCTTGTTCCCGATGAAATCACACCTGGCAGGATTGTGCCAGATCACAGGATGATCCACTTAATGGGGCTACCAGCAGAAACACAGTGCTTTTGCCTAAACTGAAAATTAGAAAAGAGGGTGCATACCCTTAAAAGTATATAATGCGAGGTGCTAATCCAAAGGGAGACTCCCCATGTGGGTCTCCAAATCTCACATACAGAAAATCTGGAAAGGATTGCACACTCAATTTAGAAAAATCAAATCATATATTTATTACATAAGAAAAAAAGAAGAAACAAAAATATACAAAAATTACATTGAGCCCAATGCGTTTCGACCTTATTGGTCTTCCTCAGGGGCACAAATAACAAAAAAACTACAAAACAACACAAAAAAACAACTGCCTTCTTTTCTTTGTTTTTTTTTGTTATTTGTGCCCCTGAGGAAGACCAATATGGTCGAAACGCATTGGGCTCACTTTTATTTTTGTAATTTTTGTACTTTTTTCCTATGTCATAAATATATGATTTAATTTTTCTAAATTGAGTGTGCAATCCTTTCCAGATTTTCTTTTGCCTAAACTGAGCATTTGAGCTTTGTGGCTCCATTTACTGTAACTACACCTCCTCTCTGGGTTGCTGTGTATAAGTTTAAAACAGCTGGAAGGATCTCCATTCAGGATCCTGGTGATAAATCACCCCTTGCATTGCTTTAATGCATTTCCATACTGTTATTCTGATTACATAAGAAGAATATTGAACCTTGTTAGCCTGTTCAGCTTCTTGAATGTTCAGCTGTTCTGTTCAGTTAGTACTCTTGTCTGAATTGTCACTCCATAAAATGATCTAATAATAAAGCAGGATAATAATCTGTGTTACAAAGTGTACCTGCCTCTGACACTGGACAATCCATGCAATTATTATGTCTTTACTCCATAAGAAGCATTTTTGACAGGAAGGGAATTCCATTCAGCGAAATCTTGGTTTTAATGAGTTTGTGTTGGCATTATAACCGCACCTTCCCTTTCTTTAATTTTTAAATAATATTCAGCTGGAGCTTGTCCTTTATCAAGCCCAAGGAAAATAATTATATAAGCTATATACATTTTAAATAAAATGTCATTCTACTTTTAAACTGCATTCCTCTTGCTTGTAGGCAGAACTGGCAAAGTACATTGAAATTGATGTCGAGTCATGCATTTTCCTTTTATCCTGCACTAATATACCCCTGTGGTATAGGCAGTTCCTGTACTGCTGTTACTTTTTGTGGGCATGTTTTGGCTAATGCATAATTTATGACAAGATAAACGTGTAGCAATAATTAAAATATTTGATAGTTAATTTTGACAATATTTGGACAAGTGAAGGACATGTCTGCAGGCCTGATTTGAACTAGTAAGATGACACTCCAACTTGTGCATATCAGTTTCAGAGCTCTACTACTGAGTGTGAGGGGGATGGATTATAATAACAATAGGGATTTAGGTTTATAAATTCATATCTTGTTACAGGATCAATAAACACGGTCTTTCTTTCAAATGCACCTGGCGCCATTTAAGTGCTGCTCAAGGTAAGTCATGTTCTAAATAACGTAACAGATGCAGCATAATAAAATCTGGGATCTTTAATTGCTATATATCTGTACAGACCTGCATAAACACTGAATACAATGAGATTTGTCCTGATGTTTGTATCTGGCATTACTTGGTAAAAAAGCTTAGGAAACCCCCTGTATAATTACCCTACTATATGCAATCCCATCTATTAGCAACTGGAGTATAAATCACTGTGATCACTTGGCACATTTGCTTATTTGAGTGCTGCATGCAGTGACTTTTGTTCTTTATATTTAACAGTCCTATTTCTTGAACATATCTCTTTTAGAGTTCTTGTGCCCATTTAATGCTAGTTTGGTTACAACTTTGTTTTAGTGTGAAGATCCATTAAAAGGATCAGAATAATACCTAACTATAATCCAAAGAGTGCCCTTCTAAAGTCTCATGCCCTCATTTAGAACACTCACTTAAAGTTCTAAAATGTCCCTGGAAGCAATCATGTTCCATTTCTTTATAATAGTCTTTTCTCCATTCGCATGTATCCAGTAGTGACTAGAAATCCATACTCTGCCTATCTCCCTGCTGACAGCTGCTTCGACCTAACTACATTTGTATGAAGTGGATTTACTGGCTACTTGAGCAAAGGGATGCAAATTTGCTACTAAAATTGGTTTATTAGTAATTTAATTTGCATTGAAGCACTCATAAGCCATTCTTGCAGTTGAAACATTGTAAATGGATATGTCTGTGGCTGTCTCGGAACTTTTAAAGTGGCAGTTACTCTGCAAACCATTTTTTCTTCAAGCATGTCTGTGAAACCTCCTTTTCTTCTGGCAACATTTTGTATAAGCATTTATTGACCCTGCCCCAAAAGAGTGGGGTTTTGGGGTGTTTCAGCTGCTTCCAGCTCATGGCGTGCCCCAACGTTTGGAAAACTTGGGCCTTGGAAAGGCATTGCCCTTCTTTATGTGATAACTATCTATTACACCTCATATCTAATGATTATAAATTGTGGAATGGTCTTGTTGAACTCTGCCAATCCATTTAAACTGATTCATTATTATTGTACTGAACTGATTCAATATTATAGCAATATGGTTGGTCAGCACCCATTCTGTGGGCTGACGGGCGTACCCGTGTAACTGGCAGTGCTCTGAAATCTGCTTTGGGCTTAACGGTACTGAAAGCTGTGCTCAGGAAAGAAGAAAAGCTTTAAAACTTTGGACATTTTTGACGTTGTATTATTTATTATATTAATTCATGTATGATATTTGCCTTTAATTTTCCTTAGGGTCAAAGTGTAAGTCTTGAAAGTATTGATCACTGGCTTGGACGTAATGAAACATTCAAATTTTTATATATTGTTCTTTACCAGATAATTATTTGTATTTTATTGATAGAAGTGTCTTATGAGCAGCTCTCTGAGCTGTGTTCCTTCTTATCTTATAATTTATCATTTCTTCTCATCAATTCTTTCTCTCCAAAAGCTTCGCAGGGAATGGCATCTGTTGGCCTTTCACATGCCCAAGGCCGGATTTACATAGTGGGCGCCCCTAGGCCCACTGCCGTTCGTCGCCCCTGTCCCCTCCCCTTTAGTGTGCAAATTTTCATCATCAATGGGGATTGGCGCATGGGAAAATTAAAAATGATTGTATCTCTAGAACATCCCCAGTGTTTTTGAACCAATGTGGGTGTGGTTGGGCATCATGCCGCCCCCCTAAAATCCTGCCGCCCTAGGCCCGGGCCTAGGTGGCCTTTCCACAAATCCGGGCCTGCACATGCCCATATCTGTTTGAAACCAGGAAGCACTTTAATGTGCTATGTTGGGGCTTTTGCCTTTCTGACCTGCAGTAAGCTAATAATACTGCAGCAAATGACCTTTCTGTACAAATGATTAGGAAATTGTCAAAAAAAAATATGTGATTGTTTGTTTGTTTTGGGATTTTTAAAGTATAAGTAAACCTTAAAATTAGGCTGGTCAGATTTTCTTCTGGTTAGGAAAAAATAGAAACCTTTCTCAACTCTTTCCTAACCAGAAGAACATCAGACCAGCCTATTTTTAAGGTTTACTTATCCTTTAAAACTTCCAAAACATATAATCACAGATTTTTTTTTATTATTATTTCTGGCCCTCTTTCTTTCGCCTGACAACTTCCTTGACTACTTGGTGGTCCGACTGATCGGAAAACGACCAGCAGGTGGAGCTGTTGTTACAAAATGCATTGATGTTAACAGAATATGTATCCCTTAATATCTTGGAATTTAAAAAATAAATAATGAATGAATGTACATTGCAAAAGTTCTTTGAATAGCACCCTTTAAAATTTTACATTCACTGTTTTTAAAGGTTAAATTAGCTTAAAGGATAAGTAAAGTAAAAATGGAAAAAAAAAATTGTTTTCTTTATGACGCAAGTGAATGTCCTTCAGGGCTAGCCTTGGGTCCATTCATTTTTTCATTTTTAGGCATGTAGAAGCCAAAATACATTTTGAGATTATTTCAAATATCAGATTCACTCTCATCTGTAAAATTGTTGCTAAATGTTGTCAGGATGTTATTGGATTATCTGACTTTCAGAATGTTGGGGTGAGACTTATGGTCTTGTGATACATCCCATTGTATTTGACTTGGCGGTAGATGTTGCTCTCTTCCCTGATATAATAAGCAAACATTCTTTACAAATGTACAGTACTTGCATTTACCAGTTTAAAACATATTTTGAAATTGCATAATTTGTTTCTGGTGACTGTTTGGGTACGGCCTCTGCTGAGGACTGAGAGTACAGAGCGATATTATCATTAAAAAATACTGCCTTTAAAACAGATCTGAATGACTGTTCTTTATCTTGCAATATCTCTTTATTAAACAGTTTGTCAAGTTTAACTGCCCATATAATGACCCTGCCTGTGCAAAACTGAAGCTTTGGATTTGCTTATTTTGACTTATAAAATAAACAAACACTAAATGTTTTACCATTGCATAAGTAGGCTTCTTATAGAAAAACATCAGTATATCAAAACTTTTGGGAATTGTCTTTGATATTCTTCATTTCAGTTTTACATCTAGATGCAATCCCATGACAGACCATGTCCCCTTCTGTTGGGTTATGGGAGCTAATAAAAACAATTATACCCAGTCAGACTTAAACATAATGACAAAGTAGGCAAGGCTGAAACCAAAGCTAAGCCAGTAACAGTTGCTGGATGCTGTGCATTGGGGGGCAATAACATAGGACAAATTCAGAGGAAAACGAAACCTAAAAATGAACAGTGGAACATAAAGTTGGCCACACATGTAGGGTTGCCACCTTTTCTGGAAAAAAATACCGGCCTTCATATTTATTTATCTTTTTTCCCTATTAATAACATTGGGATCAACCATCATTTTTACCGGCCAGGCCTGTAAAATACCGGCTTACCTATTGCCTTTCTATCTGATCAGTTTGGATTTTTGCCCCATTTGGCTATCACACTGGTAATGCATAGGACTGAATATTCAGCAAGTGGTTTCAATAATTGATTGGATTGGGCAGGTTTGATAATCCCGTCGGATAAAGGATCACATTGGTTCTTTGATGCGCCCTCGCTCTGATAGCCTGTATGCTCGTCATCGTGATCTGATCGTTGGGCCCTTGGATTGGATCAGCCCAATATTGCAGACAAAGTGAGCATATTGGAGAAGGCTCTGCTAAATGAGCAGATCTTCAAGATCAAGTAATCATGTAATGTTTGTAAAAGTAATATAATATACTAAACACAAATTTAATGACCAATCTATGCTACGTGTACTCTTCTTTGACATTTTTACAGCTGCTTCAGCAAATACTGTCAGTTGCTGACTGTGCCCCAATTTAGTAAAACAATTAAAGTGCCAATACCTTGAATGCAGCAAACGGGGTTATCCTTTACTGTCCTTTACTCTACACACAATCAAATGTTTCTGGACAGCATGTCCCTTCATTTTTCTTTCCAACCATGGAGAAGGATACAATTCTGTATTATACAAGTGAGTATTTGTCCTAGTCAGTGAGTAACTATTGTGTGTTACTTATATATATGTCTAAATATTGAGTTTATGTACACAACAGGTATGTGATCTGTACTACCGTTTTTGAAATTTCATTGAACTTATGGACTATTATAGGAACAATAAATGCTGTACAGTTTCACTATCACAGAATAAGGGGCATTTGATACCGAAACATTTGATTGTGTGTAAAGTGTCTGGTGCACCATGTAATACATTTGGGATCACCCAGTTTGCTACATTCAAGGTATTGGTTCTCTAATTGTTTTATGCAGAAAATTTAAAGTTTGGTGATACCTTTTATTGGCTAAATGAATAAGTAAAAATTGCAAGCTTTCAAAGCACCCTTCGTCAGGCAAAATACAAATGAAAGCTGGAAAGGCACATCATATATACTGTTAAATCACTGAAAAAGGGTTTATGGGCATTTGGGCAATAAATTAGAAAGTCACAGATAGACAGAGAGAACTTGTAGAGATAATAAAATTAATTAGGGTGGGTTGTAAATAGTCCAAGGGTCTGGATTCAGTCAGTTCACATAGTGTGACCTAGACCAAGACAGAATTGGGTAAATAAAGCTGGCCACAGAAGCAAAGATCCGATCGTACGAATCAACGTACGATCGGAATCTCCACCATAGTAAGTGGCACATGTGCAGTTGGAGCAATTTTCTGTTTTGCGACAACTGCGCATGCACCGAAAGTCACAAAAATTGCCAAATTGCTGATCTCATTCTGAAGATTACAGAATTTGCCCCAAGATGGCTGCTGTGAACTCCACTGGACAGAATTGGCACCGAAGGGTAAGTAAAGAGTTCTGCCCAGGGTAGCAGCTAGGAGGGAGGGGGTGTCTATGTAGGGTAGGGGTCTAGGGTTTTTTGCTACTTTAGGGTCTCCTTTAAATTGGTACACATTCAGACAGCCTCGTTTTAAATGATGCTGAAATGTTGAAAATCCCTTGCATCCTGTAAAAGGAAATTGCATTTGTTTACAGGATGCTAAAATAAAGCTTTTGAAATGGCAATGATAGTTTCCTGCTATGCAAAATACTGAAAACGAGATTCACACCTATTTTTTTCCTTTCATGGGCTGGGCACAACTATAATATAAAACACAGAGCCTTACATAATGTACACTACAGCACTATAACTTGTTTTACAGGTTTAATCGTCATTCCTGCAGTATATGCCTGATGGTATGACAGTTTAATGAGAAAATAAACCATATTTTCATGCCCCAGCAATTATATATAATTTTACAAGTTATAGGGCTTTGCAGGATGAGCCCACACAACAAGATTTGTTTGTCAGCCTTCCTCAACCCAGTTCTTAATTATTTAGTTTTTAATTATTTTGTTCGAAAAGATGAAATGGCATTGGAATTTCTTTTAACATTCCAATTCTTTTTTTTTTTTTTTGCTGTAACATCATGTTAAAGCAGAACTTGAAATTCTGCTGTTCATGGCCCCATTAAAGTGAGTGAGTAACAGGAAAAGCATGACGTAGAACCTGAATTTATTTTTTTTGGCAATACAGGTATGGGACCAGTTAACCAGAATGCTTGGGACTTGAGGTTTTCCATAATTTGGATCTCCATAACTTAAGTCTACTAAAAAAACATTAAACTAAACTAATATTTATTTAGTTTACACCTTCAATACACCTTCAATAAGGATTAATTATATCTTAGTTGGCATCCAGTACAAGGTATTGTTTTCTCATTAAAGAGAAAAGGAAATCAAATTTTCATTTGAATTGAAAAAATTTGAGAATTGAGAGACTGAGAAGCTTTCAGTGGCGGAACTACCGGGGGTGTGGAGGTTAAGACCGCACCAGGGCCGTCAACCCCTCGGGCCCGCTGGCTGTTCATGAATGTGTGAATTCCCTGCTAAAATTGTTTTGGGGGGGACCCGGATGCACAACCTGCAATTCAGAGATATCTGGATAATGGATCCCATGCCATATCATCCTTTGGCCTCACTGGGAAAGCATGGTCAAACTTTGCGTGATCTAGTGGTTAATCCTGTGGTTAGTATTTGTTAGCATGTGGCATGCTCTGTGTGGAGCCAGATACATGGGGTTATTTACTAAAACTCAAAGTTATCTCCTCTTTTTATTAAACCAAACTCAAATCCTCAATTTTATCTTATTCATCAATAAAATAACTCGAAAAGTTGTAGTCGGGAAAAGACTTAAAAACTCGAATCGTACAAATTTTTTAGATTTAATGCCTGAATTGCTTGATTTTTAGGGTTATCACCTGAAAACCTCGAATTGTTCAGATAATCGGACAAAACCCAGTGCAGATCACGATATCTTCAAATTGTAAAAGAGACATCTGCCATTGACTTCTACATGTGAAGAAACAAGAGGCTGGTGTGTTTATTGCGTCAAACAACGTTTGGCGTTCCCCCTTCGTGAGACTATACAATATAGTGCTTAACTATTCCTATTAATGGGAACAAGATTTTTTTTTACCTCACCCTGGATGCATATTCGACTTTTTTTTCGAATGAATATCTGAAAAATAAAGAGAATGGTTCATTAAACCAGCAGTAAGAATATAAAAAAATATAAGTTAGAAAAAACATGTTAAACGTTTTTTGCTACTTTTTTGTTACATCACTAACAAGTGGACTTTCACCTGGAATGAACTGTTTGAAACATTTTTTTTAAACATTTTGTATCAAATGGAGACACACAGGACCTTTTTTTCATGCAGGGGGTGGGTCTAATTACCTATTTAATGTGCATGTACGTATTCTTTGTATCACCTGACGAAGGGGGAACGCCCTCCGAAACGTTGTTTGACGCAATAAACACACCAGGGGTAGGACCCCGTTTTAATTCGCTCTGTGTGCCAGCCTCTTGTTTCTTCACATTGGACCATTGGGAGTGCCGTCTCCCTTAGGCTTTGGGCACCAGCAGTATTTGTTGAAGGGCCTGAGTGTGCTTGTGTTTTCTCTGCACTATTGACTTCTACATGACCTTGCCAGGTTTGAGATGATAGCATTTTTCGTATTTGGACTTTTAGCAGCTTCGGGTATAATAAATCTCAAAGAATTCTAGGTTTTTTTCCCTCTAAAAAGTTTAGTTTTTGGCCAATAAACCTCGACCAGAAAAAGTCGAGGTTTAGTAAATAACCTAAACTGTAGTTCAGTTCAGTCTTCTTATGACAAGAAAAATTTAGTCATAGCCCAGCCTGTTTGTAGTGCTTGCTGCTATTTAAGTTGTTATCCTGACCCTTACTTTAATTTATATTTATGAAATACATATAACTTCTCTTTTTATATCACTTTTTAAAAATTATGATTCTTTCCAATACATAACCCTGCTACATTTTATCAATATCATATAAAGAATCTTTAACAACACAATATCTGTTCTCTCTCAGTAAACACATACACAGTATACCTAGTTACTTTAAACAATGAAAATACAGGTATGGGATCCGTAAACTGGAAACCCATTATCCAGAAAGCTCCGAATTACAGAATGGCCATCTCCCATAGGGGTAAATTTATCAAAGAGTGTAGTTCCGCCACTAGAGTGAAATTCCGCAGCTCTCAATTCATTTCTATGGGATTTTGACAGGCGTATTTATCAATGGGTGAAAGTGAAAGTTCACCCTTTGATAAATACGCCTATAAAAATCCCATAGAAATGAATGGAGAGTGGCGGAATTTCACTATTAACTTCACTCTTTGATAAATATACCCCATAGACTCCATTTTTTCCAAATGATCCAAATTTTAAAAAATGATTTCCTTTTTTCTTTGTAATAATAAAACAGTAGCTTGTACTTGATCCCAACTAAGATATAATTAATCCTTATTGGAAGCAAAACCAGCCTACTGTGTTTATTTAATGTTTACACAATTTTCTAGTAGACTTAAGGTATGAAGATCCATTATCCAGAAAACCTCAGGTCCCAAGCATTCTGCATAACAGGTTCCATACCTGTACCAAGTCCAAAACACACACTTACATTCTTATGTGGGAAGTGAGTGAGTAACAGGAACATGTGTATTGCATGTAATACAATTTGGCAATCACAAAAGCATTATTTGTGACAAAATATTTAACGAAACTCTAGAACGCTAATCATTGGTATATGAGTGATGTAATATTCGCCAGTGAATGATTTTTAGGTTGTGAGCAGCAGTAAACATTTGCAAAAACACCATTTTAAACAACATTTGGGATTTTACATTCCCCTTTTTCCTTTTCTCTCTTCCTCCATATAAACCACATATCTGTTTGAACATCAATGCCAAAGAGAATAGTGGGACAATCCAAACTCATGCATAATATGTTAAATCAATACAAATTATGACCTCCTAACCCATTCCTCCTAATGAACGCTGACAAATACTTTTTTTCTTGACCGTGTTCGTTCCTTTACATTGCACTACACACAGGAAAATATTATGAGTTCACTACATTTCTTGAAAAATACTGCTGTAAGTGTAAGGGTATAATGATTTTGTTTTGTTTCCCACTGTCACTATTTTCAGCAGATTCGCATTCTGGTTTGCAGCCAACTTCCCATTTACTGCAGGAAATATAACCACACAAAAAGAATTAGTGACATCTGCTTTTAGAATAAACCCATTGAGATTTGGTACACAATGCTTTCTTATGTCACTTTATGTCAATTCACACCACAAACTCCAGTAATTACCGTACACTGGATGTCTAGTACCAACACACTAAACTACACTTGTTTCTCCAAACAATAGCAGGCGGTAAACTGTTTCTTTCCTCTAAATTCACTTTTGTTTTCTGTCCATGGATTTCATTTTTCAAGGGAATCGTTTATGCTACAGTGAAATCACACAATACCATAGTGTTATAAAAATGGTAATGGTTTATATCACGCCTCCTACAACAGGCTCATTGTTGGCCAAACACCTACCCCACTGTACATACAAACAGCTATATTGTGCACAATGGGGTCCTTCACAAAACTATAAATGAGCGGAGATAAATGATGCTTAACCACTAAGGTCCATCACTGATTTTGTCTCCTGTTTCTCCCCATTTTGCTATTCAGTTACATGTATTTACAACTGCTAAAACCTGCGTGTATTTTGTTTTAATTTAATAGTCAGTTTCCACCTACCTGTTAATTACAACTGTATTAATCTGCACACTAGGAATGAATGAAGTCAAACCAGTTTCTGTATATAAAGTATATGACTCATTTCTTTGTAACCCTTAGCACATGCAGCATTTAAAGCATTAAAGCACCAAGCCCATTGTGGTGGTTCCTTATGTTTTTACCTGATCTACTCTGTTCCCTAGTGAGTTTTTTTTCTTATGGATTCACTACATTTACAGCATGTAAGACATATTTGTTCCAAGTACCTAGAGACCTGGTGGGATATTCTAGTTGGAGCGATGGCACACTGTAAGTTTTGTTGCCCCCAGTAGATCTGTGAGCTACAACTCTCCCGAAAAAAGACGTAAAATAGTAAAACATTATGAACGTCACAAGTAAACCTATGTCATTTGTTCCTGGTGGGGTGGAGATCGTGTTTTGGAATTTTCTTTTTTTTTGTGGAAATATTGATTTTGAAAGGACCCTGTAATTAAGCTGTTGACAAGCTTGTTCTATTAGGAGACATGGTGATTTTTGAGGAGACATCATTAATCCCCCTGCAAATACAGCCAGAAGCAACAAAATCATAATTTGTGTAGGCTCCACCATTTTCTACTACAGTTATGGAAGCCTTTATTCGGAAACCCATTATCCAGAAAGCTCAAAATTACAGGAAGGCCACCTTCCATAGACCCCTTTTAGTAAAATAATTAAAATTTTTAAAAATAATTTTCTTTTTCTCTGTAATTATAAAACAGTACTTTGTACAATCCTATTGTGTTCATTTAAAGGGGTTGTTCACCTTCCAAACTATTTTTTCAGTTCACTTGTTTTCAGATTGTTCCCCAGAAATAAAGACTTTTTTCAATTACTTTCCATTATTTATTTTTTACTGTTTTTCCAAAACCTAAGTTTAAAGTTGAATGTTCATGTCTCTGGTGTTTGAGTCCGGCAGCTCAGTAATTCAGGGGCAGACTCTAAACTGTTACAATTTTGCAACATTGAGTTGATACATTTCTCAGCAGCAGCTCTGGAGTATTAGCAACTATTGTATTAATTCTAACAGCTGCCTGTAATAAAAACCCAGAGATTCTGCTCAGCAGGGACAAAGATAAGAAATGTATCAACTAAATGTATTAATTTAGAATAGTTAGCATGGTCGGCAACCCCCACTCCCAGAGCTGCTTCAGAAGAAATGTCACTTTACACTTCAATATTAGAAAAACAGTGACATAGAAAATAGAAAGCAATTGGAAAACATCATTATTTCTGGTGATCTATCTGAAAACAACTAGTTGTTTGAAAGTTAACAACCCCATTAATGTTTATATAAATCTTTTTGTAGACTTAAGGTATGGAGATCCAAATGGCAGAAATTTCCCTTATGTAGAAATCCCTAGGATAACCTGTATTATAGCCTCCCATGCCCCAGGTGTTTGGTTTGTTATTAAACAATATTTAGCATTTATCATAAACTCTTCTCCTTAATGACATACTTCATCTTACTCTAAAACGTACAAGGTTATATAAATGATAGTGCCAGATGGCAGGTGCTAAAGTACTTCTTTTAATTGCCCTTTTGATAATTACCCTTTAATTGCTTGTGTATTTTTTACTGAAACATCAAGTAGTGTTCATCGTGTTTTATAACTCTTTTATAGAAATTATCGAATTTTCATTATAATGCATTAATGTGTATGTTTCTAGAGGAGGTAACTGATCCCAAATCAGGATATAGGATATTTCATTCTGAGCCAGAGGCAGCAATGCGAGATCTCTTAAATCCAAATAAATAACTCGTGTTCATTTTTTACACCATTGAGACAAATGAACTTTATGAAAGGAATAGGTTTGCCGGGGAGGTTTCTAAGACCTGCCGCCTTGTTTGTATCAAAATGAACATTAGTTTATGGTTGCTGTTTGGTTTTTTTTTTTGGTTATCTTTATTTCAAATAAGTCCTGTTGTTGTTCTGAACCTTGAGATTTTTGTAAGAGAAATTTCTTTGCGTTTAAAAGAGAAGTCAGGCTGGCAGCTTGACGTGGATAAAGTGAAGTGGATAAAGTGAAGTGGATAAAGACCAGTGAAGTGACTAAAAACTGTACATTACTGAACTTCTAACAAGGCCCTAGAGGATATGCTTATCATACAACTGATCCTGAATGTGATTTCCTACCATTATTTGCAATATGTATTACCCTGAGCATTATCTCTTGAATGTTATAAGCAGCTACTTGATAAAAAAAACACTGATTAGCTGAAAATAACAGATGTATTTTCTGTTGAAAACCAGGATATTCCAGCTCCATCACATTTACAGGAGGTTTAGTCTAACCTGAAACACACTTAAACATAATCTCGTGCTTTTGTTATTTCTGCTTCGGGATGTAGGGTTATCACAAGTTAGGATGTGATTAACTACAACTACCAGCATCCTCAGTCATGGGCTAGTTGACACAACAGTAGTGCACATGTGACCGCTTTGCTTGGCAGGAAAAGCCATGGAAAGTACTCCCTGTGTGACCCCAGTTATATACTGATATTTTACTCCATAGGAAGTGGCAAAAGGATTATTTCAGGCATTGTTCTTTCTAAAAAACATGAGGGACAGAATGGCTGAACTTGGCCCTCTGTGCCATAGGCCTACACACTACTACTGAGTTATCTATTTTAGATTTGCCAGCTGGATGTCTAGCATGTTTTGTAAAGCTGAGCTGCCCTTATAGTCTTTGTACAGCATGCAGTGCATTCATATCAGTCAGTCAGAATTAGCTGTAAAAAGCACCTGTCTCTCTGGGCTTGAGACTATTGCTTGGTGCTCTAGGCAGAGATTTAGATACATACGGTACCATACACACTTTTATTTAGGGTGTTTTTCCATCAGACAAAATATTCCTCTCCTATATACTGTCGTCCCTGTGTTGTAACATGTACAGGTTGTTCACCTATTTATGCCTCTTTCACCCCAGTCTGATGTTCTTATATAGTGTTTTCGATTGCTGGTTGCTGCTAACTGTGGTCTCTAAAACTCTATGGGGCAGATTTACTGAAGTGACTAACATTAGCGAAAATTCGCCAGCGTGACCTCATTTCATTACTTCGCCGATTTTACTAACGGGCGCAGGCGTAACTTCGCTAGTGAAGGCAATAGACTCTAGCGGTCAATCCTGTGCTTGGGTATATTGGTCTGGTCCATTGAAAACCGCTTGTAAGGAAGTAATACAGGAAGCAGTAGCTGTACATCATGCTTATAAGGCAGTGAATACTTAACAATTTATGTGTATCCCTTATATACGATATACGAGAAATAAAAGATTCTGGTATTTTGTAATCCTGTGTGGCAGTGCCCCACCCTAAACACAAATATGAATAGGTTACTAAACCAAAAATGCCATATGTAGGAAAACAAAAACACAATACAATAAAGAGCAGTGGAGCAAAACATGCTCCCTGACTCATATGAAATTTACTAACAACCTGTCCCACAAGACATTTGAGTAAAAATTGCATTTAGAATATTTTTTTTCTCTATTTATGAAAAGTCTACTTTAGGCCACGATATGTTTATCATGGATTGCTAAACTATTCTGCAGATTTCTCCTTTTGGATCTAAATGCGTTTGCTAGTCTGATGTGCAAAACCAGTTATGGTCTATAGTTAAACTGCAGAGAGCATTTTTTTTTACAGCGCTTTAATTTAAAATGAGCACATTGTAGGTTTATTACAATATAGGGACTTCATGTTGGTTATTAAATCACCCTCGACATTTCCTCTTCAGGTGGCTATAATGCAAACCGTATAAAAGTACCAGTAATGCAAAGCTCTCCTCTTAAAGTGGCATACTATAGCATTTTGGCACAGTACTGGTGCTTTCACATGAATTTACATAACAGGGTATCGGTGGTGGAAGGGATGGTTTTGGGTGTTTTTATTGGCTGAAATATGCTAGTGGAAAACCTCCATATGGACTCTTATCCTTATATATAGACTCTTAGGGGCAAATTCACTAACCCGCGAAGTGGCTAACGTTAGCGAAAATTTGCCAGTGTTACGTCACTTTGCCAATTTACTAAAAGAGTCTCTGGCGAAAATTCGCTAGCGAAGTAGATAGACTTGCGCAACTTCGCAGCCTAATGCCAAGCGAAGTTGCACTCTGGCGAAGGGGCGAAACTACGCAGATTTTTTTTTTCTGAACGTTAACTCTTTTGCCAAAGTTTACTTCGCCAGGTCAGACCAGGCGAAGTGCAATAGTATAGGAATTTGTAAAATAAGAAAAAAAAAATTCTCAAAAAACGCTGGCGTTTTTTACTTTTTATAGGGTGATAGGCTGAAAAAGATTGAATTTTTTTTTACCCCTCCCCTACTTTTGTTAACAAATGCCACCTAAACTATACTGTGGGCACATGTGTAGGGCATTAGAACACCTCTATATAATTTTATTTAGTTTCCCTGGACTTGTGTAGTGTAATTTATTTGCTGCAGCAAACACGTCCATTTGAACTTCTATTTCGCGCTGTATGCAAATTTCCAATCGCTAGTGTAACTTTGAACCGCTGATTGTAACATCGCAAGCGCAACTTCACTAACGATCTGTAACTTGTGCGCAACTTCGGATCTTCGTGAATTTGCGCAGCCCTTGCGAATCTACACCTGGCGAAGTGCTCTGAAGTCAACAATGGCGCAACCTCGAAGATAAGTAAATTTGCCCCATAGAGGGATTAAAAAAACGTTTTTTTCCAATGGACGTGTGATTTTCCTATGTCCTACTAAGTTTAGGTATATTGACTGATGTTTTGTAGTTAAGACCCATTGTTTTGTAATTCACTGGACTACGTTAAAGAGCTACATTTGTAGCATTTTAGAATGTATTTTGTACAATACTTGAAAAGTACGAGTAGATTTAAAAGATTTTTTGTTGTACGAGATAGTAATTGCCTCATTCGTCATCCCTCTGTAGCAGGGCCCGATTTACATAGCGGGCACCCCTTTTATTTGCACAAATTTTCATCATCGGGAACAGAGCAATGGGGATTGGCACACAGGAAATTTAAGAAACTGTTTTATCTCCTTTGCATCCCGAGTGTTTCTGAACCAATGTGGGTTTGGTTGGGCAGCATGCCACCCCCCAAAATCTTGCCTGGGCCTTGGTCGCCTTTCCACAAATCTGGGCCTGCTCTGTAGTACAACTCATCACGGTGGACATAGGTCGATAACGTCGATTAAACTCTTATAGTAAATTTTTAGGTTCTGTGGGGTTTTATGGTAACTTCCTGTGGTTGTGCTTCTTCTTATTTTGTACGTGAGAAAGAAATATAAAACCCTCTGATCTAGAAATAGAAATCTAAAGCTAACTTTTTTTTTTTTTTTTTGGTTAGGTCAACCTTTACCTCCTCCCTCTCCCTTCTGTCTTACCCAAGTTCCTCATTAGTGTCCACATGTATCGTGTTAAGAAAGATGTTCTGCTGCATAGATGTGTGTGCTATAAGGAGCTTCAGCCTTACAGTTGCTTTGAAGCACACAAGTTTAAAAGAGCCCCAAATACAAAGGTTTTTTTTATTTCACTAGGAAAGGACACACAAGCTGGATCTTTTTTAAATCTTTCCTACGCCTAAAGTGAATGGAATGAATGGGACTCATAATCCTCTTGCATCCAACATTTTTTATCTTTAATTTTGAAGAAATTAGTTGCAGAAGATGATTTTTGGCTTTTGTATTTTTAAAATAACATAGCACCCTCATTCTCCAAGCTAAATTTTGCACCTACTGTACAAACTAATTTGTTTTTTTTACCCATTAAAATAAATGGAAAGAAACATAGAACTAATATAAATTAATCACCTCTAACTTAAGCTGGCCATAGACACAAAGGGGCAAATTCACTAAGCGCCGAAGCGCCTAACACTAGCGTGAATTCGCTAGCGTTGGGCATTTTCGTTACTTTGCAAATTCACGGATGCTGGCGTAACTTCGCTAGTGTTACTTCGCACCCTTACGCCTGGAGAATTTGCGCAACGGACGTAACTACTCTAATTCACTAACACGCGCATTGTTCTGAACGCTACCTTTTACGCCAGACTTCCTTCGCCATCTCAGACCAGGCGAAGCGCAATAGAGTAGATAGGGATTGCTTCAAAAAAGTTACAAATTCTTCTAAATCCCAAATAAAGCTGGCGTTTTTTCTTTATTATGGGTGATAGGCTGAAAAAGATAGAAAAAATGTTTGGGGCTCCCCTCCTTCCCCCCTACATTTCCTAACTCATGGCAACTTAACTATACAGTGGGCACATGTGTAGGGCAAAATAAAAATTTTATTTGATGTTTGAAGGTTTCCCAGGCTTGTGTAGTGCTGCTACGAATACTTCCATTGAAATTTGAATTTGGCGCCGTATGCAAATTAACCATCGCTAGCGTAACTTCGCTTTGCTTGTCGAATCAACGCTAGCGCAACTTCGCAACCTTACGCTATCCCTGAGCGCAACTTTGGATTTTAGTGAATTTGCGGAGCACTGGCGAAAATACGCCTGACGAAGCGGACGCCGCTGCAACTACGATTCTTAGTGAATGTCCCACAAAGATATAGTCATATGAAGCAAAATCAGATTAAGGGGCAGATTTACTAAAGGGCAAATTATGCCAGCAACTACTTCGCACACCTCGTACCACTTTGCCAGGTGCAAATTCGCTACCACTACGCTAATTCACTAATATGCGAAGTTGCACCCTGGGCGTCGAATGCTGGTGACTTTTCGCTAGCGTTCCTTTGGCAGTGCGAGAATTTCATAGCGAAGATGTGCTAGCGTTCGTTTGTGCCTTGCGAAAATTCGCTAGTGATCTTGAGCTCAGGTCAATTTGCATACGGCGGGTAATTTAAAGTTGTATGGAGGTCTTTATTATAAATGTTTGTGCAAATGCTTGGTTACCACTTTTTATTACAAATGTCCAGGGAACTTTAATAAATTATGCCTTAAATATGAGCCCACTGTAAAATGAATGTTCCATATGTCCTAAGTTTGTTAGGTCTTTTGCAGGCAATTCCCGCTTAAAAAAAAAAAAAAAAGGAAAAGTTGCCATAATTTTTTGAACTTTAATGCATTTTCGGCACACAGGATATGATGTAAGTGACAGAAGACTGAGGAAGCTCTAGCTTCTTTTAAGCACTTCACCTGGTCTGAGGTGATAAAGTCAAATCTGGCAAAAGAGGTAAGGTTCAGTAAAATCTGCACTTTACTGAATTTGCAGAGTAGCGACCATTCGCCAGGCGATAGAGTGCAAACGCTAGTGACAGTCTCTTTTGCTAGCCAATTGACGCCTCCGCCTGTTAGTGAATTGGCGATGTCCCTGCGGTTGTGATTTCTGGCGAAAAGTCACTATCATTAGCCACTTCGCTCTTTAGTAAATCTGCTCACATTTTCCTGAGATTTTTCGTACCATGTTGATCGTTCATTTAGTAGATTGGACAAGTTAAAAGATTTATGTCGGCTACAAATAAGATCTCCACATGTATTGCCTATCTGACAATATCAATGGAAGACTGTCACTAATATTTGTTGGGCTTAAAATTCGTAAGTTTGCTGCCTGTAAATTAATGGTCTGATTTGTTATTTTTCCTACTTTATTTAATCTGAACGGTTGGTTGTAGATCGTTTATTTAAACAAACGATCTTTATCAGATAAATGAAGATACATTGCTTTGTAGCTTATTTTTCAACTGATAAAAGCATTGCTCAGCAGCAAGTGCATCCGCATCAACTAAGGCTGGACACACCTATAAGTTGACACGATTGTTGACATGCTTTTAAAATCAAATCAACATTATACAAATCAGGGTTTTTGCTAATCTACACAGGGTGCTCTGGTTTGGCTCAGGTTGACATACCATGGGTTCTTTTCTTTGTTTTTTTAAATGAGTATCTACACAAAGCAATGTAATGTACCTATAGTTAGAAGATAGTGAATAGTATTGGTGTCTCCACACTAGCAAGATAAAGTTAGTACAAAGCTTATGTAATACAGAGAGTATTTCTATAGGCAGTGGTTTTCAGCTGCTGTAGACTTTTGGTCCCCACATTTGAGCTTATGTAATACAGGGTATATTTCCATAGAATGTGTTTTTCAGCTGCTGTAGACTCTTGGTCCCCACATTTGCATAGGACCCCATTATCATCAAACAAACCCCTTAATATATGTTAACTTCATTAATTCCTAACTGGAGCAGAAATCCTAACTGGACTTCAGGAATATATGATGGCAAAATAAACCTATACCTCAAATCTCACCCCATCTTGCCTTCAGGCTAAACCCCACTCCATACTTCTCCTCAGACATAGTGAGGGCCACCCCAGAGTTTCGGAACCTCTGCTTAAAGGGCCCTAATGATGAATTACATGGAGTGCCTGAATGGCATTGTTTACTCCATTCCATTAATACAATACATAATGCAGCTACTTTTTCGGATCCCACTATGATAAGGATTTATCTGAGAGATTTTAAAAACCCCATGCACGTCCTTTAGAACAGAAGGAATATATAAAAAAAAGTGCTTGCTAAATGGCTCTTGACTGTAATGATCTATAAACACACCTGTTAGAAGCAGCAGTCTGCAAATCTACTGATGATTTCTGCATTATGCAATTTAGCTCAATAAAGGCTAACTATGGAAAGGGGAGAATGGATGCTTGAACAATACATGGATGGCAAATTGTCCTGATCCTCCTACAGCTGTATATTAACCATAACAATACTGTCTACTCATTGCTGCACTATAGAAAGTTTCTTGTAATGTTTAGAACAGAGTGTCTAAGATAAGCCCAGACTGGCCAATGTTGTAGGGGCTGTTGTAAGTTGCAATTGAACAGTACTTGGACCTAGGGCTGTTTGGGCCTTTGTGCACTTGAAATCCCAAAGTCTATTTTGAATCCAGATTTAGTTTAAGCTAAAGTTCTGTAGTAGTTTGTGACCAGGGGTACTGTAGTGGTATTAAGTGTGTAGCTTAGCTGTGGCTGGTGGGTCTCTGGTTCAGTGTTAAAAAATACCTGTTTCCTGCCCAAATAAAGTGTTTCACAACATCAGTACAGAATTGAATATATTTGTGCATAACACTGCACAAAGTAGGTGAAAACGTTTGCAAGAAGGTATGTTACATTGGATAACTGCAATTGCCTGTAGGTAGATTTTAAAGGTTCAAATATTTATATCACTAGCTGAGATTGGTTAGTTGTCTGTAATGCAAGGCAGTGTTTCTGGATAGGGCAAGGGTGGCCTGCTCATTTATCTCTTCCTTATCATTAACAGTTAAAGGGGTGGTTCACCTTCAAGTTAACTTTTAGTATTTTATAGAATGGTCAATTCTAAGCAACATTTCAATTGGTCTTCATTATTTATAAGTTTTTGAATGAATTGCCTTTTTCTGTCTCTCTTCAGCTTTCAAATAGGGTTCACTGCCCCCGATTTAAACAACAAATGCTTTAAAAGGCTACAAATATATTGTTATTGCTACTTTTTATAACTCACCTTTCTATTCAGGCCTCTCCTATTCATATTCCAGTCTCTCATTGAAATCGGTGCATGGTTGCTAGGATTATATGGATCCTAGCAGACAGCTGACATTGCAAACTGGAGAGCTGCTGAATAAAAAGCTAACTCAAGAGCCACAAACAAAAAAATTAAAACCAGTTGCAAATTGTCTCAGAACATCACTCTCTACATCATACTAAACATGTATTTAAAGGTGAACAACTCCTTTAACTTGCCTGTCCTCTTACATCCTGTGCTCCAATCTTTAGCCTTTGTTCATCAATGGGACTTTTCTATGGCAACACAGCAGTATTCAAATCACTTATAGTACCATGTTTGCTTCACCTATTTTCTATACATTCCATAGCTATCATAGTACAATGCTCTGCCATGTCATGCTTGCATAAATTCAGGCATATTTTTCTCCTACGCCAAAGTTCCATGAGCAGGAAAAGGACCAGCACAACATTTCGGTGAACAATAAATGTGTTTATTTAAGGCCTATCCTTGAGAAAGGCCCTAATGGGGGGCGGGAACGTTGGATAGGCATTAAATAAACACATTTATTGTTCACCGAAATGGATTGCTGGTCCTTCAATTAAGATGTATGGCAAACTTTGACCATTGTACCCGGACAGTGACTTTAATCCGGTAAGAGTGCAAACACTGTACATGAAGTATATATATATATATATATATATATATATATATATATATATATATATATATATATATATATATATATATATATATATATATATACACACACACACACAATGAATAATTTACATACTTCACATTATGCCTTCCCCTGCTGTAAATCGCATCCACTTGTATTTTTTACATAATAGCTAGTAAATAAGCTGTCTTGTTTTATGATCTGAAAAACATTGAACACTAGAAATTGATTTGTTATATTACCAGGGATACCATGGCATTATTATTTATAGACTTCATGCCATGATTAATATGCTATAGTAAAATTGGGGGTTATTGCAAATTGATTTTCGCCAACCTTCCTTTGTTCTTTGTATGTCTTTTTTTTGTGTACAAATTGCTTGCAAATGATTTGTGCCAGTTTGTATTAATTCTGTTAAATATGATCCCTCTTTCTTTGCCCAATGCATTTATGTTTTCATTTTAAATAAATGTCTGTCCTTAACTGCATGAATGAATGTATTTCGATTATCAAGCAGCATCTTGATAAAGGAGAAATTCGCTTCAAACTTTTATGTTTGTATCTGATGCAAAGTGAGCTAACAAGTTTATGTCATGATTTAAATGTCGAATATACCCTAATTATAGCTACAGGTATGGGATCTGTTATCAAGGAAGCTCAGAATTACGGGAAGGCAATCTCCCATAGGCTCCATTATAGGCAAATAATTCTATAATAATCCTATAATAATAAAACAGTGCCTTGCACTGGATCCAAACTAAGATGTTATTTATTCCTTATGGTTGGTTAAAACAATTCTTTTGCATTTACTTAATGTTTAAATGATTTTCAGTAGGCATATGGTATGGCGATCCAAATTATGAAAAGATCCCTTATCTGGAAAACCCCAGGTCCCAAGCATTCAGAATAATAGTTCCTATACCCTAGCAGTAAATTTCTTTAGTTTCAAAGTTTTATCTTTATGTTTACGTATATACATACAGGTGAGACCTGAGATATTGATTTCCTCATCAGATGTGTTATCCATAGTATGAAACATTCCCTCTTTCTTGGTGTCTAAGGATAATTCCAAGCAACATGACTGCTTCTGTTTAAAGCACAGGCATTTTGCCATTGGTCACTTGATTAAGTTACCAGTGGATGACACGTCACAAGTAAGGATATAGTCTAGTCTGAGCCTTACCTATTATCTGGCGTAAGTTTAGTTTGCTTGACTAACGCACTAGAAAATAATTTGGACTTATTTCTTCAGGCGACAGGTCCCCTTTAAGTTAAATTTTTTGTATTTACTAAGTGAAACTATTAACTGTTACCGCTTTGCTCTCAGCTGAGTCACAGTAGATAAGTGGGAAGATCAATATACAGTATGATGCTGCAGAATTTACAGTAGATGTAAAAATATTCATAAGGATTCTTTGGGATGAGGACTGTCCATTATCGAACCATCCAATAGGGAATGCAGATGCTGCAATTTGTAGCTGCTGCTCTAGAGATTTACATACAGCAAACAATGCATTTTGGTGACCTTGTGGAAATTAAATTCAGGTAACACTTCCCAATTAAGCAGATAGTTTTTGTTTCTATAATGACATACCCTCTAACATCATGGCATGAAATTTGGTCCTGGCAAGCAAGATCCTTGTTTTTTGCAAAGGATTAAGTGGCCACTTCTTTAATATAAGACCCTTATAAAAAATTCATTTAAACTGAACTGCATTACAATCAAAATGCAGTGAGCAGCATGTATTTTTAAGTATCTTCCATTAAAGCAGATGCATGGTTGCCTTCGTAAAAGCCTTACTAAATCTTTGATACTGTATAACAGTACGGAATGACTTTGAAAAGTTTATTTGGGGATGGAACGGTTGCACTCTGGTTAATGTGAGATACCTTTGCAGAAGTCGTGAGCTTTAGTTTGGGAGATATAGTTCAACCACATCTTTTGGATAGACCTTTCAGGCAGTATCACACCCAAGCTGCGTGCTTGTATTGCAAATGGACTACCATTCATCTTTATCACAGGTCAATGGTTATGTTATGTGTTCAGCAGGACAGCAGAAATAATAATTCAGAGGACTAAAACTGCCCACCAGACAGATTCTGAACTCTGATGCCTGTGGAATAACTGAATAGGGAATTGTCTTATTTAATATATGTCCATAGTTGCAGTTAGATGGTGGAGTGTAGGGAGAGAATGATATTGTTAATGGTGTATTACCATGGGGTTTGTGTGGTTGAACATAAGAAATTAGTCACATACAGCTGAACGGTTCTGTGGAGATGGGGATAAATACAAAAACTGTACACAAATTAAATTGGACTTGAATTATTATTTTCTGTATTTATAGTGTATTTCTGTGCCCATAGGTACTTAGGGGCAAATTTACTTACCTCCAAAATTGCGCCATCGATGGCTTCGCTAACACTTCGCCAGGCGTAGATTTGCCAGGACAACGCTAATTCACGAAAATCCGAAGTTCATGGGTTCCGAACGCTTGCGAAGTTGCGCTAGCGTTAATACGATAAGCAGTTCCGAGTTACACTAGCGATGCCTAATTAGCATACGGCGTGAAGTTAAAGTACAATGGACGTATATGTTGCAGTAACTAGATTACACTACACAAGGCCAGCAAACCTTAATAAAATAAAATAGAGGTGTTATATTGCCCTACATATGTTAGGAAATGTAGGGGGGAAGGAGGGAACCCAAAAAAAAAATGTACAATCTTTTTCAGCCTATCACCCTGTAAAAAGTAAAAGACGCCAGCGTTTGGGAAAAATGTTCAACTTTATTTTGAGGAAGTCCTATCTACTCTATTGCACTTCGCCTGGTCTGAGGTGGCGAATGCAAGTCTGGCGCAAGAGGTAACGTTCAGTAAAATCTGCATCTCGGTGAATTTGCATAGTTGCGTTCATTCGCCAGAGTGAAAATTCGCCTGGCGTTAGAGTGCGAAGCAGCAATAGCGTCTATCTCCTTCGCTAGCGAATTTACGCCAGCGTTAGTCACTTCAACCTTTAGTAAATTTGCCCCTAAGGCTCAATAGCACCAGTTACCATGTCTGGTTTGAGCAGGTCTGGACCGAGAATTTAAATAGGTCCTGGCATTTCAGGTACACAGAGGCCCAATCAGCCCACACAGAGGCCCAAACAGCTCCCACCAACCACCAAATACTGACTTTCTATGGGATCTTATAGCAGCCCCTCTGGCATTTGCTAGAACCCACAGATTGCCAGTCCGGGCCTGGGTTTGATCCTAGTGAAATGCACAGAAGGTGTCACTTTTTCTTTTTGTTTAAAATGCAAGTCAAACAATGCTTCTTAATTCCATTATTTGTGGGAATGCCCTTTTTTTCAGAGTTATGGGGGTAAAATTGGAAATTTTCTAAATGAAAAAGTGCACATTGATATTAAGATATATCCTGAATTTGCATTGCTTGACTATCAGGGGATTCCTGCTAATTTTACTCCTAAAATGATATATTGGAATGAATATAAAAATATTATACATTTGGTCATTGCAGCTACCCGTAAATCTATTTTTATACATTGGATTCAGGAAAACTCCCCAGATCTAAAAGTTATTTTATTTCTTATCTTAGCTCTCTCATCTTAGAGGAAGCAATAGGCTAATACTGGTTTTAGGGAAAAATTTTAAAACTTTGGTCTTCCTACTTTAACATTCTAGAGCCTGATGATAACATTATTATTGGGAAGTTCATGTATAATTCTGATGAAAACTCTTTTTAAACACACATGTTGTTCCAAGATAATTTGATGGTGTGTTAATTTTGTTCATTAATATAACAAATGCTGTATTTGTTTGGTTGATGGAGAGAAAAAATGTTAATTTTATTTTGTATTCATTTATTTCTCCTTATGATTTTTGTTTAAAGTTAACATTTGTTGCTTTATTTTCATTAGATGGATATGTAATTATCCTGATCTTTATTTTGTAAACTGACAGGCTTTAATGTAAGTCATCATTTTGTTCATTTTGCTCTTGCTGTTTATTTTGAAATGCCAATAAACATAACTGGAAAGGGAAGCAATGCATAGTGACTACAAGACTACAAGCCTACAACTAGAAGGAATGGGCAACTAATGCATATCTGTTAGCCTAAAGAGATGTTTTGCTGTACCTGGAATTCATATTCCTTTCTTTATCATCAATGTAAAAAATTTTTTCATGTAGCACTAAAAAATCTACTGAACTCTCTCTTGCAGCCGAATCTTTCAATTATTCATTCATAAATTGTTAGCCAGTGATACTCCAGGTTGCTTTGTTTGCAGAGAGATACTCATTGGTTACTTGAGGTATTTTTTCCATGGCACTCCTTGGATAATCTATATTTTATGTGTATATAATACATAGTTATATTTTGCGTAAGCCCAACATAATAGATTTTATTGCATTCCTAGTAGGAAGTTTAGTCTGTTTCACAAGTAAAGGTGGCAATACATGGGCTGACCCGTATGGTACTCCAAGCAGGCCTCATGGACAGTTACCATTTGAGGATGTTCTACATGTCTGCATACCTCCCAACTTATTTTGAAAACTCAGCCCGCAGTTCTGGTTTCTTACTGAAATGTTCTCAGTTTCTCTGATGATGCAAGAAAAAGACACAATGTTTCTGAAATTTAATTAAATAAGAGATTTTCGTCAGAAAGCCGAGAATACTCATCATCTGCACTTAAATACAATTGTAACTATTTAAGATAAACAGGTCTCATGGAAGAACAGAGACTTGCAGCTTAAAGGGGTGGTTCACTTTTAAGTTAAAGTTTAGTATGTTATAGAATAACCAAATCAAAGCTTTTCAATTGGTAGTCATTTTTTTTATTTTCTATAGATTTTGAATTATTTACCTTCTTTTTCTGACTCTTTCCAGCTTTCAAATGGGGGTCACTGACCCCATCTAAAAACAAATGCTCTGTACGGCTACACATTTGTTGTTATTTCTCATCTTTCTATTAAGGAACACTCCTATTTATATTCAATATTATTCAAATCTTTGCATAGTTGCTAGGATCATTTGGACCCTGGCAACCAGATTGCTGAAATGGCAAACTAGAGAGCTTCTGAATAAAAAGCTAAATAACTCGAAAACCACAAACAATAAAAAAAATCAAAACCAATTGCATATTGTCTCAGAATTTCATCATACTAAAGGTAAATTTAAATGTGAACAACACCTTTAAAGGGCAATTTCACCTTCATTAGCAAAACTGTAATAACACATATAATATGACCCTAAAACTCCTAGAAATGTGTGCAAACTTTCCATAACCTGCCAAATTTTGTAAAATGGAGTGCAATATTCAGGGGGGTAAGGCCACAAAATTGTTGTGACAAAAAAATATTGTCTTGCTACAAGCGCAGATCTTTTTGTCCCTCTTTAAAGGGAGGTATGTGTCTGACAACCTATGTATTGTTCCATTCACTGAACCCATTCAATACCCTGTGATCACATAATTGTAATTGATTGGATGACTATACTGAGTTATGGATCCATTCAATACTGAGTTGAACAGGTAGCTCATATATGTCTGACTCAAGGTCATCAATAAACTTAGTTTTTCCTTTGGTAAGCAACTTTGATTGGCCCTAATGATCATTATGTGCCTGCACAAACACGCATACATACAGATTTTTAGTAAATGTACTGAACCGTACCAGAAATCTGTACAAAAGTGAGTAGTGTAGTCAGTATTAAACTTTCATGATTGCTAGTTGAATCTTTTTCCTACATCGGTGAATGTATTTGTTAAGATGAATGGTGTAGGTTTATTCCATGTTCATCTTCATGATGTTTTGCTCCCCAGCTAGTATGAAAATCTATTCCAAGAGCATCTCTTGTTTAAGCTTGTGCAGATACAGTACTTTATCATTTTGTCAATCGGAGATGAAGGATGCATTTTATTTATTCCCACGAAAGGGCACCATTCAGCAGAATTGTTTGCATAATTGGCAGCCAGCTGATTTACCAAAGAAAGCTAAAACCTAGCTAATAAAATGACAAGTGCAATGGAGTGTTTCAGATCCTGTTTAACCTTTTGTTTTAACTTTTTTAAACTGGCATGTACGAGTGCACATTTTTCCTGCCAGAGCAGTGGGGGTTAAATTAATATAAAGGGGGGACCAGGTTGAAGTCATAGTGGGGTGAAAGTTGTGGGATTATGATGACTGTTTTTGATTTAACTGCCATGTTTTCCTATATATGTAGCTTTACTAGGAGTTAAAAGGGGGCCTTGCCAAATGTTGGCGGTCAAAGGGGCAATCAGAAGACTGCTTCATTAAATGAGATCTTGCCAAGTGATGAATTGTCATATGCTGGAGTATCCAATCACCAAATGAGCAGATCTTTGCCCTATTTAGTCACCAGGATGACCGGTCAAATCAGGGTAGTTTGGTCATTTGGCCCCCCAGTAAACAATCAGATGACATGGCAGGACTTGTGCAGACATGTATGGAGTTTCTACTGCACTCTTTGACTCAATGGATTTCCAACCAGCTCAGTCAATATCTGGCCAAGCTCTGACGAGTATCGGTTGGTACATCTGGCAGACAATATCAGCCTAGGTGACATCTAAGAATATTATAACATTATTATATCTGTAGCACCATTTGCGACATCTGTCACTTACACTGTCATTATAGCGATGGCTATATAAAGCAATATACTGTATCTGCACCCCTTCCCAACCCCATTCAACAAAGACTTTTGACTATATGGGGAGTGCAGCATTTCCCGCTAGTGGGTGCGCAAATTCTTTTAAGCTATTTTTATCATTTAGTTCTTTCACAGTAGGCTCAGAATTGTACCCCATTTATTTAAATGGCCATTACCTGCACTCACATCAGGCACTTCCTCTGCAATAACAGTTGTACTTATTTGCCAGGTGTTTGTCGTGCGGAAACTGCCATATTTCCAAGTATGAAGCCAATGGCAACAAAGTATTCTGCTCTTGTTCAGTGCTAATAAAATATTAAATCATTTAAGTAAATAAAAATGATCAATATCAAATAGGTGTATTTTGTGATGTAACAAAGAGTTGATTTCAGCGGGTTTGGGTTTGGTGCCTAAGCTAGCCTTGTACATTGCTTCACTATTTTACTGAAACCTCTTCTGGTCTCTCCAGCCAGCAGTGATGTAACTATAGACAGTGAGAAACATGACTCTTCCCATGATTTATTGCCATGATCAAGTCTATATTTCCAATCCCAACTATGCAGCAAGTCAAGTCTGTCTACCGCCTCCTTGGCAAAAACACAGCAGTTGCATTTTAGCAGTATGCACTTACCAAACACACTGGAACTTGCAGTACTATCCCAGCAGCAACACTTACTCAATGTAGGGCCTACATTCCCAACAAACTTGCAGTAACTACTGGATTCACTACAGTTGTGCAGCCAAAGAACAACTGTGGGCATGTCGCCTTACATTTGAGGGACAGTTGATGTATAATAGATTCAAGTTATCATTGAGAACCAAATGATATGGAGGGCAAATCATAGTCTTCAAGCAGGCTTTAACTCTAAAGGGAAAACAATTCTGAAAACTCTCATTGGGGACAAGATGGTATAGAGTGGAAAAGTTGTCCGAGTCAGGTTTTAATTATAACGGTTGAGTTACTATTCATTATCATCAATTATTTTATTTAGAAAACGGATGTTTAGACATTTTTACAGTTCCATTACCCAATAGTGTAGAATTGAAGGAGGGGGTATTACTTATGATCCAACCTACAGGTATAGGATCTGTTATCAGTGGCGTAACTAGATAATACAGGGCCCCACAGCAAATTTATTTGTCAGAGGTTGACCTGTTATACCAATACATATTGAAATTGTATAGGAATTAGGGCCTCATGGGGCCCCTACACCTCCTGGGCCTCCCTGCAGCTGCAGAGTCTGTAGTTACTCCTCTGCTTGTTATCCAGAATGCTTGAGACCTGGTATTTTCCGTAGTTTGGATTGGCAAACCTTAAAACTACTAGAAAATCATGTGAACATTAAATAAACCCTATAGGCTGGTTTTGCTTCCAATAAGGATTATTTATATCTTAGTTTGGATCAATCACAAGGTACAGTTTTTTTTATTACAAAAAAAGGAAACTATTTTTAAAAATTTTAATTATTTGGATAAAACTGAGTCAATGGGACAGTCTTTCTGTAATTCAGAGCTTTCTCAATAACTGGTTCCTGAATAATTGGTCCTATACCTGTATTACATTTCCTTACTTTTACCTTAGGTTTACCATTTATTTTTGGAATACACAGCCTTGATCTTTCTGCTTCTGTGACACAATATATTCATATAACCACTGTCAGTGTTTTGTTTTGTTTTTTTTTTAAGCGTGGCACATGAAGATAGTTGGCTTTGATCCTTTCATCTGGTGACTGCATGTGTTGGAGCAGGTGCAGTAAACTGATCTGCAGGCACGTGTGTATGGCATCTCCCACTATGCACTGCAAGACTCCAGTTGGCCATATTGCAGTATATATTCATAGTGATCCAAGAATAGTCAGGTTGCTGTAATCTGTGTGCAAAAAATTGTAATTGATAGTTATTATATATCATCATTTTTTTTTTTTTTGACAGCTTTTAATAGTTAGTGTCAATATAAACCACTTGCTTGGATCTGCCGTTATCCGTTTTGGTTTTGTAAGTGATGTACCCTGTACTGGGGCACTTAAATCCTATTTACTGGCAACATGCTGAGTGGCATAGATCAAAGCCTAACCCAAAAACTATATGGCATTTGCATGAGGGCACTTTTATAGCTGTGCTGCAGTTTTTACGGTTTAATCTTCTGTTGTATAACCTCTTTTTAATACATCGTTTTACAAGATGGTTATGCACTTAAGAGGTTTATGTCACTAATCGTTCTGCCATTTAATAAACCTGGTAAACTTGCAAGTTGACCATGTTTATACCTGTGAAGAATGATGAAATCCATGCATCTAATAAACAGAGCACTCATCACTCAAGGGCATTCACTTCATTGGAACAGATTCACTTTTAGCTTTGTCAGCTTTCATGAAGGATTTTAATAAAATGATGGTGCTATGGAAGGTCCAGTATATGGATATTAAATACATCTGTACCTTATCTAGGTCCTGCCTGTTTAAAGTAAAAAGCTAGTTATAAACAAAAGTCTTCACTGTCTGTTTTTTGACCTTCATCTGGCAGACAGAGCTGAAGTTTTGCTTTAATTTACTTGTAATGAATGAGCTTATGTTTCAGATCATTGGCAAGGTTAGTACAGTAGGATTGCTTGCCTCTGTGTACTTGCAAGGAGCTCAGTAAATCTGTGAGATTATCAACTTGGATTCTTCCTATAATTGCCAAACTTTGTTTGTATTCTGTAAGAATTGTATGCAAAGTATAACGTTGCAGGCACAGAAAGAGGCAATGCTGATGCTTTATGTGCCCTCCCTGTTTTAAGCCATATGCAAAAAGTACCCAACACTCTGAGCTTAGCTGCAGTGGAAGGGACATCTTGCAATGGATTTAAATATGCGGTGAAATCTCTGCAGCTACTGAAATTAGAGAATAGTGGGGGCAAGTATAGAGTAGCTGTCTTCATGGTGGGCAAAGTGATATATATATGATGTGATGGCACTCACAGGATTTGATGAGACAACAGATGGAGATAAAAGAGAAAAAAGTTTATTGATCCAACGTTTCGGTCCCACACTTTTTCAAGGAAACTGTCCTTGTGTGGGACCGAAACGTTGGATCAATAAACTTTTTCTCTTTTATCTCCATTTGTTGTCTCATCAAATCCTGTGAGTGCCATCACTTTATATCCTACATGAATTTTTGATGCATGTGCACCCAGGTTTCGTCCTTTTAGGGTGTGCGGCCCTTACCTGCGGCTTTTTATATATATATATATATATATATATATATATATATATATATATATATATATATATATATATATATATATATATATATATATTATATATATATATATATATATATATATATATATATATATATATATATATATATATATATATATATATATATTCCTGTCAGCTACCGGCACTCTCTACAAAGTCCTTATTTGTGCCTGGGTGCAGAAACATTTTTTTTATTTTTAGAACTTCAACCTGACGTTTCGGCCGAACCCTAGGCCAAAGGTTGGGCCAAAACATCAGGTTGAAGTTCTGAAAATAAAGAATATTTTTGTTTTATAAGCCCTGTGAGTGCAGATCCTTTTGGACACATATATATATATATATATATATATATATATATATATATATATATATATATATATATATATATATATATATATATATATATATATATATATATATATATATATATAATGCCTATGTGTAATACATGAACATCACCACTACCTGTTCTAGAATTCTATATTAGTCTACTGACATTTTAATAACAGATGTAATGGGCCAGAAGTAATGCTTGAAATGCATCATTACAGTCCATACTCACAACCTCTATTATAATTTTTCATGGAAATTTTAAATATTTACCCCTATCTGTAATACAAGACTCTGTTTGCTCAGGTGCAGTAGTCTATAGCAACCAATGAGATATTGTTTTTAAACTTTTTTGATACTAAATACTACCTGCTGATTGGTTGCTGTATATTACTAGACCAGTTTCAAACATTGCACATTTTATAACCCCGATATCTCTTATCTCATTACACAAATTACACAAATTAGGGTGCAATGGAGGATACCTTGGGTCCAAGTGACTCTTGGCCCTGGATCTAATATTAGTAATATATGATGTTTATTATGTTCCTATAAATTGGTTAAATGTTTAGAATATAACCTAATGTTGTGTTTATTACTAAAGGTTTGCAGATTCGTACATCTATTAAATTTAGAGTTTGTTATGGATACCTAGACTGCAGCTTTTACAGCAGATGCGCAGGCAGGTAAATTTAGCATATTCATCAGTTGAATGGCATCTTACTGATTTGTCTATTTCAGGCAAGGGCACACATAGTGATTCTGGGCAACATTGTGTTACTTGGGCGAATAATATCTCCATAGGCAGGTGACGAAAACACTCGACATGGTTCAACAATAAGTCGCCTGCTATAGTGGGTGCGTAAATCTCAGGTGACTCTCACTCATAATCACTGACTGCCACATTTTCCTGGAGGGAGTTCACACAAGTGTACCCGAAATGCCAAATATTTGTCACCTGCTCTAATATCGTGCTATTTTTCCCGTAACACAAAATGAATATTACGATTGTAACATTCTCTGTCTAATATAAAATGTATGCAATATGTTGTTGCATGTTTAAAGCACTCGCTGCAGGGAATCTATACTCGTAATCCCTATGAACCTTTGTTGTAAATTCAGCCGTTTATTATACGTATACTGAAGTTAATATACTCTTTGAACAAAGTGGCTGCATCAGTCTTTCAGCATTTCTCTAATTAAAACTATTAATAGCGTTGCAAAATAATGAACGATGACATTAAAAAATTGCTTTGCTTTATTAAAGTGGCATCTAATTATGTGATTAGTCATTTGCACATTGATTTTGGCTTACTGCATCTGGGCAAATTTTGTGCCCTTTGTTACCTATAGTGGTAACTGTTTTTTTTGTTTGTTTGTTTTTTAGCGGAGATCCTTTTAGAAAGTCTGAAACTTGCCATTTCAGGTATTTAACTCGGCAACCTTGCTGATAGCCCACTGCCTCTGCTAAATCTGTCCATTTGCACTGGTACCTTGTGAATATGCAGGCAAGAGCAGAAAGAGATCTTTGTATATCCAGGTATAGGATCTGGAAAACCGTTATCCAGAATTACAGGAAGGCCATATACTTAATTTTAGTCAAATAATTAAAGATGTTAAAATTGATTTTCTTTTCCTCTGCAATAACAAAACAATACATTGTACTCGATCTCAACTAAGATATATTATATCCTTATTGAAGGGAAAATCAATCCGGTTGTATTTAATGTTTACATTTTTTTTACTAGACTTGATTCAAGTATGCTGATTCAAATTATGGAAAGATTTCTGATCTGGAAAACCCTAGGCCCAGAGCATGGTGTGCATTATAGTTTTTTTTTTTTTTTTTTTTTTAAATTTCAGATTTAATAAAAGTGAGGTTTAATAAAGTGTTATCAGTTGTGCAAATCATGATGCAAGTCTCTGCTTTATAGAAAGCAAATTTGGATGCTTGTCCAGTGTTGCGGCATTCTGACTGAGCAAACCCACCTCTGTAAATCACCATGCAGCCTATCCTGTTATTCTTTAATTGCTTTGTATTCAAAGCATGTACAATAACCATAACTACATGGGCAGATAATGTACTGTAGGGTCTATATTTCCAGTTTCCTCCTTTTTTTTTTATTTATATTTTTAAATAGTACCTTTTGTCTTGTTTTGATGTAGAACACCCATATTATATAGCAAAATTGCCTTAAAATGCCCCAAGCTATTTTATTAATTATGCATGATTAAAAAAAATCTGCCTGAGGCATTGTCAACATATCTAGTCCTAGGACATGAGTTTTCGTTGTTGTAAATTCTTCATTCTTAGTGGTTTATCAGATTATCAGCCCACTATATGAGAAAGAACTGGACAGCACAGTATATAAATATTTAATAAAATACCAGTTCTCTGCTATATGTCTGGGCATGAAACAAAGAGGAAGGGGTGAGATCCAAATAGGAAAATAAATCCTTTCTGTTCTGCCTATTCAACGAGGGACCAGTATTGCTTGTGAACACTAAAAATATTTAACACTCACTTCAGATCTATGAATGGGATTGTAATTTCTAAGCATCTTTGCAGTATGAATGAACTAAACACTTTTTAATTGGTTACAAAGTTATTTGTGAATTTCATTGCAATTGAAAGCAATATTTCTTTCCCTTTCTGTAGTGCTGGTTGTGACACCTTAAACAGATGAGTAGTGGAGAGAACAGCAATGGACAGACAGATCATGCTTTCAGTAGCAATTACATATAACTTTCAAACTGACAATTATTTGAGGAAAATATATATTTTTGATTTATACACCTTTAAGTTATTTAAGTTCATGTGGTTCCTGATACTGTTGGAGGCCTAGGTCAAAATGCACTCTTTCCTTCTATAAAACTGGACCTGGGAGTGTGAGTTTGGTGCATAAATTTCATTAAACCCTCCAGCATCACCATTCCTCCAGCAGAGGACTGCAGAACCGCAAGCACTGATCAAGTCAGCACCGTGTGGCTGCATATATGCTCAATGTTCAAGGATTAACACAATTCTCTTAGTTTGGAATTTTTGCAGGTGTGGTTGTCATCCTACTATAATACAGCATCTAGGTTAGTAGAAGTATTAGTTCTCTAATCATTACCATAGAGAAACCTGTCAAGGAAGAATGCATGGTCATATAGTCAGGTCATGACTTGCAGAGTGGTTGTTATGGTTTTGCTGTGCATTCCATTTCCACAAATTGTACATACACTCTGTCAGTTACCCAACATTACAGCAGTATATGTTTCAGATGATATCCATTTGCCTTTCTAACATTCTCATCAGAAGTAGTACGCTATGTCCCAAAGATCAGTTTGACTTCATTATACCCTTGGTGACTGCTCCTACTTCAACAATCAGGGAATATACCCTAATGTCTATATAAAAGGTGTAGAAAATATGGCATTTCCATCCATTATGGCATGCAGCACAAATTTTTTTTCTAACGCTCCCCTCTGTGAGCTCTAGTTTCATTCAGTAATGAATTAAATAAAAATATTAACATACTAGTAGGTTGACTGGTGACTGTTATATTTTTGTGTGAATTAATTAGTGTGAGCAGGGACTCGTCAAGGATTGAGTGTATTATGTAAAGTCCTGTGTCCCTTGGTTACCACTATACAAATAATGGAGAAAAGCAGGGTCAGGACACCTGTACCAACAGTGCATTGGTAATTGGTGACTAGTTCAGCCATGCAGTGTATATATTTTACCTTCAGTTATTGTTAAAGGCTAAATCTGTTGCCTCCAATCATAGTACTTTACAATATATTTTTTATTATATCACCATGGCATATAAATGAGAATGCTGAGAGGTTTGGAGCCCATTACAAACACAGCAGGCTCTGTTTTAATATAGTGACTTTGTAAGTATCCTCACAATTATGTGATGTTATCAGCATGGGGTTTCTGTTGCAGAATCTGCTGCTTAAACTACAGGTCCCAGTATGCACTGAGATTAAAACAGAAGAGTAACTGGGAAAGTAGCAATTCCTAGAATCTGACCATATAAGGGTGTAAAAACCTACCGTTTATCTGAGAAAAACCACAGTGCCTTGTGAAAACCAACTTACTTATTGTGTCATTGTTGCTTTACACCGGCAAGATCAAATTAAAGGCAGAGTTTAAAGGAGATGCAAAGGCAAAAAATGAAATTCAATTTTTACTTTCTTTAATATATTTCTTTAGTATATCTTCAAAATACTTAAAAATGTCTACCATTTTCATAAGAAACCTGACTGTATGCAGTAAGATTCTCCCTTCATTTTCTTGCTCTGACTGCTGCAGATAGGAAACTTCATACTGTCCCTAGCTGCTCTGCAGGGAAAGGATCATACTTTCTTACAGTAGAGTGGAGGGACTTCCCAGAACTCTAGCAGCTTTGTTTGTTTCCCTGTAGAACAGCCGGCGACCGTGTAGAGATTCATATCTGCAGCAGTCACAGCAAGTAAATGAAGGGGAAATTTCACTGCATACAGTCAGGTTTCTTGTAAAAACTGTACAGATTGGAGAGCAACACAAACTTGAAAAAGTCCATGTTAATTGAAGTATGTTGGGGATTGGTTTTTTTTTTCAGTTAATAAAGTAAAATTTGTATTTTATTTTTTCCTTTACATCCTCTTTAACGTTTCCAACTTCAGCTGTAGGGACAAAGATCATGGAGCCAGATTTAAACAGATAAACTGAGATTTATTCTATCTGAGATTTTTTTGCTGCAGCCACTGGTTCTAGAGCAGGGTTCCCCAACCAGTAGCCTGTGAGCAACATGTTGCTCACCAACCCCTTGGATGTTGTTCCCAATGGCCTCAAAGCAGGTGCTTATTTTTCAATTCCAGGCTTGGAGGCAAGTTTTGGTTGCATAAAGAACCAGGTGTACTGCCAAACAGAGTCTCCTGTAGGCTGCCTGTCCATATAGGGGCTACCAAACAGCCAATTACAGCTCTTATTTTAACATCCACATGGACTTTTTCAAGTTTGTGTTGCTTTCAACTCTTTTTTTAGATTTAAATGTAGCTCACGAGTGAAAAAGGTTGGGGACCCCTGTTCTAGAGAGTTGGAGAAAGTTTGTATCAAACAATACAAACACCATAAAATCCACATTAGATAACATGACAACAAAGGACCCAGTGCAGTCTGCATATTTTGATCGTTAATCAGTCTTGCTGTATCGGCTTCTATGGCAGATATTATTTAACTTCTGCTGTTTTGATCATTTATGATGATCCCTAAGCCTCCCAACAGCAGCCTAGACCACACTGAGCATGTGCATGGTCTTGGTCTTGCAAAGGTGTTTAACAAAGTTACAAGATGGTGACCCCCTGTGGCCAACTTTGAAAGCATAAATCATTTGTTTTATTAGGCTTCTGATGCAGTAAGTTCATGTTTATGTTTAATTTACAAAATACAGCATTTCTAGCATTATTCTATTTTAGACTTTAGTTTCCCTTTAATAAGGGCCAGTCTTTGTAAAGAGCAGGTTAATTGGCTTCTGATAAAATCAGTCATAGTGAGTGTGAATGTCATATGGACCTTCAATTATAAACTCCTTTTGGGCCAGAGATTCTGTGATTTTATGTATAATCTATGTTAAATTCTGAGCTATATAGATAAGTTGCATAATATAATAACATACATTATATAGTGAATAAAGTACCCCCTCTTGTAAAATATAAGGATATTATTAGTTACCGAGGAGTTTCATGACCATATAAAAACACGAGGCCGAAGGCCGAGTGTTTTTATACAGGTCATGGAACTCCGAGGTAACTTCTAATATCCTCATATTTTACAACTGGGGGTACTTTATTTATTATAATACACAAATTTTAGTGAGTCATGTGACAGAAATGACATCACTACTCACCGTTTATAACTGATGACATCACTACTCACCGTTTATAAGGATATAATTTACAGGATATTCATGGCTTTTGTGTATTATATAATAATAATAATATAATAGAGGATAACATACTATGAATCTCTATTTTTGTAAAAGAAGATATGATTGTTTATACATGAAATAATTCTTTTTTGGGTGCCTATTTGTAGGGACCCAGAGCATATTGTATATATATTTTCTATCTGTATATGTGAGTATATTCTCCTCCTGCTACATCTGCATTTGCCTGTTTGTGTATGTTTCTACCTTTTTTTTGTTCTTTTGAATGCAACTAAATTCAGTGCTGCAGGCTATTCTGTTTCATAATGAGAGTGTAAATAGTTACATGAGCAAGTTCATGGTTAACCTATTTTATCTTATTGTAGCAAACAGATTCATCATAAATTATTACTAAACCAAATATCTAGTACAGAGTAATTAATATTTCATTCTTTTAAGCCTGACGGCCAAACAGACTGCTAAGAGAACAATCATTCTGCATGCTCTTGAAGTTTGAATGTAGTGACGCCTTAGTCTAAATTGGTTTACTTATTTTTACAGTTAAATGTCTCAGGACAATTTTTTTAATACTGGCACTGCACAGTATAGTGTAAAAGATGCTACACAAAGTGGCTACTCCACCAGCATATAACTGCTGATGCAGTTCGCTATGAGTTCTGGTAGCACAAACTGGCACAGCATCCTCCTGTCGGTGCTCAAAACCCTCTGACTTCATTCCATAAAGTTTTAATCCCAAATGCCACTGTAAAGATGACCAAACACAACAGACCCATAAAAGCTACCAATATGGCCCTTCCAGACCCAGTTGGCAGCTTATTTGCCTGTGTATGGGACCCTCCAGCAGGCCTGCCCAACCTATATGTGCCCATAAATCAGCCAGATAGTTATTGCTCAAGGTTTAAAATTCAGTTGGGATGAGAAACGTATCGACTGGTCCGTTTGGCCCCCCCGATGGCCTGCATTTAATATTATTGTAATCTGATCTTTTGCACCAAGGCTCAGCATAAGGTGGGCATATTGGGGAAAGATTCACTCACTCGTGATAGTTTGGCTACCTGGGGCCTGAACTATGAATAGGAGAGTGTCTGAATAGAAAGATGAGTAATACAACGTTGTAATAACAACAAATGTGTAGCCTTACAGAGAGTTGGTTTTTAAATGGGGTCCATGACCGAAACTTATACTGATTTTAAATGCTTGAACGCCAGCCAGTAAGGGGAATCATAACCCTGTACAAGTCACTACTCCACCCAGTACTTAGACAGTGGTGTTCCATAAATAAGGTGGACCTTGTCTGTTAAAGACCTATTTTAAGGGCAAAGGGGAGAAAGATATCACACATGTATGAGATTTATTGTCCAAAATTCTTTGGACCTAGGGTTTTCTGTGTAAGGGATTTAAAAAAAATAATTAGAACTATTTGCTTAAAATGGAGTTCATGGGTGTGGCCTTCCCGTAATTTGGAGCTTTCTGGATAATACGTTTCCTGATAAGGGATCCCATACCAATATTACCACTTCATCAAATATTTCTTTCCACTTCTTTTTGTTTCCTATGGCCTGAAGCCATTTTGTCATAAAGCCCAGAATATGGGAAAAGTTTTATTTATGTATGTATAACCCAGAACTTGCTTGCATTGATTACCTGTTCTGTAGGTTGACATAAGGAACAGATTTACTATGCCTTCTTAAAGGAATAGTAACACCAAAAAGTAATGACAATACAATGCATCGTTGCTCTGCACTGGTAAAACGGGTGTGTTTGCTTCAGAAACACTACAATAGTTTATATAAACAAGCTGCTGTGTAGCCATGGGGGCTGCCATTCAAAGCTGAAAAAGGAGAAAAGGCACAAGATACACAGCAGATAACAGATAAACTCTATAGCATAAAATGAGATTCTTCAGATCTTATCTGTTATCTATTCGTTGTCCTGTGGTGCATACAAACTATAGTAGGGTTTCTGAAGCGAATGCACCAGCTTTACCAATGCAGGGCAACACTGCATTATATTGTCTTTCCTTTAAAACATTTTTTGCTATTACTGTTCCTTTAAGAGACACAGTCTTTGTTTCAACCCCAATAGCAGTTTACACAGGCGTGTTTTCCTAAGCCTTTATGAGTAGTAACTGCTGTTTGCTGTATTTCCCCCTCCACCCCCAGCCCTCAGAGAGATGAGGCACTTGGATACCTGATTCATTGTTTGCTTTCCTAGGATTGGCAGGGATAGCTTCAGGTAACTAGGTGCTCTGCCTGGTTTATTGTGTGCCTAAACTACACAGACATAGTGTGTCTATTCATTAAACTGATGTGCATATTACAAACAATGTGTATTTAACCATTGGCTTCTGTATAAAATGATTTCATGTTACGGATGGACTTTGTCGCGCTGGGCTGTTCCTGCTCAGAGTTTCCACAGTGGAATCCTCGATTCGTCATAGAATATGGAATTCCGGACACACATGCGTGATATCTTTCTCCCCCTCTCCCTTGCGCCTTCTCTCTCCTCCTTATTGTTTGATCCCATTTCTGATGTGCTCAGCATGCAGAGGGACTTTCTTTGTGCAGTCTGCGCTCTGCTTTCTCCACACACAGATGAGCAGCATTTAACACTCCGGTGATGCCAGTGTTTCCCCGGATAACCTTGCAGCTCTTGCAGCCGTCGCCCGCAAGGTTATCTGCTTCACCGTGAAGCTGCAGCTTTGTTGCATATCAGTTTTCAGAGCAGCTGGGTTGGCTACCTGAAATAGATGTTACACGGCTGTGCTATTATTTTATTTAGTGATTTTATTGCCCTGCAATTCTTTATAGGCACTACTCTTCAGTATCTGACCGAGGATCAAGTGCCCAACATACATATACAAAAAAAAAATGGAGGTAACATTTGGGAAGCTTTAAGCAACATTAAGCACATAGTCCTATTGGCTCTTGAGGTGCTGATAGATTGGTGTTTTAACCCTGTTACAAGTCTACAGAATTAACCACTGAACCACTACATCTAAAGGTGGCCATACACTGGTATATCTGCTTGTTTGGCGATGTCGCCAAAAGAGCGGATCTCTCCCCGACATGCCCACATTAAGGTGGACGTTATTGGGCTGATCCGATCATGGGCCCTAGGGCCCAAAGATCAGATCAGAATGGAGGCTATACAGGCAGTTGGATAGCGGGACCGCATCAACGAACAGATGCAGCCGCGATCTGATGGGATTTTTTTTAATGTCGGCCAGATATTGATCGGGACGCCCGTTGGATGGCCCTCAAACAGGCCAATAAGCTGCTGACTCGGTCTGTCAGCAGCTTTTATTAGCCGTGTAGGAGGGCCTTTAAGGTGGCTATGCACAGGGACACGCATCAACGATTTTTTACCCTGCTGATCGGCATCTGGCCAACTTTCAGCCAGATATCGATCAGGGACGCCCGTCGGATGGCTTCATACATGGGCCAATAAGCTGCCGACTTGGTCTGTCTGAAGCTTTTATTGGCCCATGTATGAGGGCCTTTAGGGACAAGTTTACCTTTTATGCAACTGTTGTGGTGGCTTCCTCCCATCCACAGATGGGCTAACTTATGGCACACATTTCATCTTATTAGCATTAAATAAATGAATAGCAATTATTTTTTGACCTGTCCAAACATGGTCTGTAGTCACTGGCAGAGAATAATTGGCACAAGTGTATCCCATTTATATTTATTAAGTTAGTGGGCAGCACGGTTGCTCAGCCAATAGCACTTCTGCATTGCAGTGTTGGAAAGTTGCCTACACTGCATTTTTTTCATTAGAAACTTTTTTTGACTGATTCAATTTTTTCCTGTAATATCAAGTACCTTGATGAATAAGCTAAAACATATGTTTTTATAGAATCCAAATACCAAATAGCCCTGGGTCCCAATCCTTCTTTGCAAGAGATCCCATGGCTGTACTATGCATCCCTGAAGTGCTGTATATACAAACACACTGAAGAATTTGCTACAAGCCTGTTTGCGACATATTGTGTTTTTTTCTCCAACACAACAATTACTGAGCTAAGGCAAGTTCAAATTTAGCAGATTGCTACAATTAGGGTGGTGGCAACGTGGCTACTCAGGTAGATTAGTCGCCCAGCAACAAATCGACTCTTCTTCGGACGACTAATCTCCTCTAAATGCCTTCCTACCGGCTAGAATGCAAATCACCAGCGGGATGGCACTTGGAACACTTCATTTTCCGAAGCCGCCTGAAGTTGCCTCTCGAGGAAACTTTGGGTGACTTCGGAAAGCTGAAGCGATCCAAATGCCTTCCCATAGGCGATTTACATTCTAGCCGGAGGGAAGGCATATTGGGGAGATTAATCGTCCCGAAGAAGAGGCGATTTGTTGCTGAGTGACTAATCTCCCCAAGTAGCAGCGTGTGCCACCACCCTTAGTGAACTTCCACACATCTATTTTTCTTTTTTTATATTGAGAGTTGTCATGTAAAATTTTAAATGCATTTCTTATCTGGACTTTCAGATGCATTTTATTACAAGAGACTTTATAGCAGAGGCATGATTCCTGAATAACTGCATAAAGCCAGAAGAATGCTTTGAATGCAGAGATACGGTTTAGTTAGTTTATGTTTGTGTTCCCCAGGACAGTAGCGCATAGTTGAAAACATATGGTACACAAAAGCAATTTCTGCTGACAATCGTAGCAACTTTAGCTTTGTGTGTGAGAGGTGATGTACAGATTAATGTTGTGGACCCTACGTCCTTGGACATTAAAGTTGGAGCAGCTCTCCGGAAACATTGCTTCTTGTGCAGGTTTAGCAGCTGTCCAAATAATATATACTGTAAGTCTAAATTGCTTTGCCAAGTTCATTAATAAGATAGGAATGCAATTTCTTAGCTAGACCTTCTAGTGTGGCTAGTGCAGGGATAGCCTTGTGGCTAAAAATACTCCCAGCACTGCACCTTGGCTGGTTTCCATCTACCCTCCAGAACCTTGTAGGTAGGTTTCCTAATATTTACCCTCATAAGAATGTTTGTTTGGTAACCGCTTTGTAATGTAAACTCCACTGTGGCAGGAACTGATAAACAATCTCTGTATATTGCTATATATCAGTTCTTTATAGCTAAAGCAGTTCTGGCTTGGAGGCATCTATTGGTTGCATAAAAACCATGTGTACTGCCCAACAGAACCTCCTGTCGGAGGAGGGTCAGGGTCCAAACAGTTGGAATATATGAGAATAAAGTGGCATTTGTAAGAGCAGAACTGTTTCATAGTGTTTCCAATGTGCTTGCATGGGATCTAGAAGTTTTAATAGGTCCTCTGGGCTTGGCGTTGGAAATGCTTTTGTTCTCTTATCTACTGGGAAGGAAGCTGATGCTGCTAGATCTCGGTTTGTGCCTGGTACGTGTAAAATGTAAAATTGCCAGTCCAAGCCTGAATGTAATAAAATATGCACATTTACTGGTCTAGTAAACTGTAGCAACCAACAGGCAAGTAGCATTTACCAGTTAGTTGTTTGGTTACTCTGCCATACTAGAAACTTTTTGTCATTATGTACATTATGATTCAGGCCCGGACTGGCAATCTGTGGGTTCTGGCAAATGCCAGAGGGGCTACCATAAGATGCAATAGAAAGTCCACTATTTAGTGGGCTGGTGGGCAGTGGCGTAACTACTGGGGGAGCAGGGGGTGCAATTGGGCCAGGGCCCACACCCCTGCAGGGCCGCCCGGCAGTTACACGCACACTGCTGCGCTGCAGCGCCACACGGAAGAGGATGGGGGCGGGGCCCGGCTGCACGGCCCGCACCAGGGCCTGCCCCCACCTAGTTCCGTCTCTGCTGGTGGGGAGCTGATTGGGCCTCTCTGTACTCTGAATGCCAGGGCCTATTTTGACTCCCAGTCCAGACCTGTTATGATTCTGTATTGGCTGGTACTGCCTTATGGCAAGCAGACATTTGATCTGAATCTGCAGCGCACAGCAAATTCAGCTTTACCCTCTGGTACTGAATTGTAATCATCCGGACACGGAGAGATAAATTAATCCAATAAAATAAATTAGCTGTGTTTGACCAACTTCATTTTGAGATATTTGCTATTTTGATAATAACCACATTAAAGCATATATTTTTGAATATAAAGGTAATTATATGTCCCTGAATGAATGAATTCAGCACAGCACGTCTCAACTGCCCTACATATTTCTCCTTTCGCTGGAAGTTGGCTTTCCAGGGCATAAGGGAACTCTAGCCCATCAATATCCTAGCTATTGATTTACCACACATTGTACAGTGTATTGTAGTAAATGGCTAAAGTCTTCTATTCAGAATTTAAATATCTGCAATTGTTTTAACAATACAGACTATAAATAGAAAAGGCCTGTGTTTTGACTGAGCTTTATGTGCCTTGTGAGCATGTTTTAACTGCTATCTTATAATTTTAAATAGTATTTCATCTGATTTATCTATTGTGTTTAGTTACCAGAATAGTGAGTCCTTCAGTAGTCAAAGAAGGTAAATAAGATGTTCTGCATTCACATTTTAATCAGCACATACAATTTTTTGCTCTAGAATAGCATATTAATAAATGTAAGTTTGAATCTTATTTGCATAGATATATAGCTCTAAAGGAGTCTTTCATGCTACATCTAAGGGTCTGGCCACATGGGCAGATTCAGGGAGATTAGTAGCCAGGCAACTAATCTCCCCCAATCTGCCTTCTGCCGGTTTTCCCAAGTCGCCCGTAATTGCCTCGAAGGAAACTTCGGAAAACGAATCACGACGAGTGCCTGCCAGCGATTTACATGTTAGCCGGCGGGGAGGCAGTTCGAGGAGATTATTTGCCGGGCGACTATCTCCCTGAATCTGCCTGTGTGCCCTGACCATAGTCTGTTCTTAAGCAACTTTAACGCCCCATTGTAATGTTAGGAGTAAGTGCTTGGTTAATTACTGATATCAACTGCAAACGAATATTCAGAAAAAGGTTCCCCTAGTGTCCTATGACCAAGAAACACTTTACAGAAGTCACGTCATCATAGGGCTCATCAGCAACGTTCTTAGAATTTCCTCTCTCATAGGTGCAACACTTACTAGGTTAATAGGCTTATTGCTATAATTTTTTCCAACTACAGATTCTTCTCCATTAGTTTTCAGAACTTAACAGAACTTTTGATTTTAATTCATTGTGTATGTGCTGTAGGTGCCATAAATCTTTTGTAAATGGCACCTGTGTCCCTGTCAAGTTCTTTTACTGATGGGCACCTGCGGATGTTTAGTATCTTATTTTACAGTGTACTGAAAAAAACAGGCCATCGATTTTATGGGTATCTCAGGTTCTGCAGAGGCATCAAACTCACTTTTTGCATTTCTTTCCTGCTCAGCAGGAGATAAATTGCAGCCTCCCCACCATGCAACTAGTCCTTGTATTAATTATCTGATATCCGATTTCTCACCAGGAAAAATGTATCTAAATTGCCATTGAAGGTATATTTACCTAAGCAGGATTTCTCTCTATCCTCCTGTAATACAGGTTGCTGTATATTATATAATAACACTCATTTGATGTTGAGTAAGTGCCTTGAGTTTGTCAGTTGCCTTTACTATGCAGTGCCCTTCTGTCCCTTTGCATGGGTTCATCAGTTTGCCCATAGATCTATTGGCAGTCTGTTAGTTCATCAACTGGTCAGTCAACTACAAAACAATCTTTCCTTCCTATAAATGTCACTCAGCATGGCTCTCTGTCTTGTAATGTGAAGGATTCTATTAAGTTTGCAGTTCTTGAGGGCACTGAATGGGATCATTTCACGGGACTCAAAGGCTGAGGTTGTGCAGGTAAATGACCACTCTCTCTGGCCTCTGGCACTGTAATACAACTATACAAATGATGGTACATTACTTACAGTACTACATACATATAATGCTGGCGTACTATTTCTAAAGTGACACATGTTCTAAAATGTTTACAGACCTCTCTGTTTAACAGAACAGGCCTTTCTGCCATGTATTGTCATTTACAGCAGCAAAGGAAGCAACGGGGCAGCTGTAATGCATTTGTGCAGTGAAGATATCTGGTTGAATTATGTTAGCTTGAATGCTTGAAGTTCATTTTACCCTTCCATATACAGCAGGTGTTCAGAGTAGATTCTTTGGTTTATTTCCCTCTGGGTGTCAGAATACAGTTCTTTCCCAATACCTTACAGTGTTTACATATTTTAGAGAATGTTGGCAGTATGAACTTCTCAGAATGTCCCAGCAGCGTGATAAATACACAAACTGCCCATTTAATAGAACACGCAGCAATGTGCTCTAATCTGTGTTCAGATAGACAGGTATCTCTTTCCTGGGGCCCTCTATCTTTTCTTAAACAACTGCCCTTCTTAAACAACTTTTCTTACAGCCCCCGGTACACCCTTACAGTCTCTCTGTGGATGCTGGGTGTTTGGTGGCAGGAGATCTTATTAGAATGTTCTTGACTGCTGAAGCCAAGCCTTTCTGTGCATGTGCATCTCTAATCATGTCCTGGAACTATGTCTGTCTGTGTCATTTAATACTTAGTATGGGACAAAGTAGTTAGACTTGTCAGCCCACTTATTGGGTCCTAGAACTTGAGCAGAGTTATATATACCTCCAGAATGTCTCTATGACCAGTGCAAGTTTAAAGCTTTCCAAATGAGTTTGTGTGCAACTCTAATAAGCTTTCTGTGCTTCCATGTTGAATTGGTCTTGGCATTAAGTGAATTCTAGAGCCTGGATCTGGCCTTGGTGTTGTGTAACTGTAATTATACTTGGTAGGAAACACCCTGCATTACCTATCTTAGTGATGTGTTTTTGGATGTGTTGGCAGGCAGTCGCTGGGTTTGAGATGCTACAGTGTTGTTTTTATTAAATATTTTTGATAAAGTAACTGGTTTTCCTAAACCTAAAATGTTTTCTTGCTCCGAACAACATAACCATGCTGTTTAGCAGTTGAGCATATCCTATACTGGATCAGTTTGTTGTAGGGATGCACCGAATCCACTTTTTGGGATTTGGCCAAATCCTTTGTGAAAGATTTGGCCGAATACCGAACCGAATCCTAATTTGCAAATGCAAATTAGGGTCTGGAAAGGAAACGGTGGGAAAAAAATGTTTTTTACTTCCTTATTTTGTGACAAAAAGTCACGTGATTTCCCTTCCCACGCCTAATTTACATATGCAAATTAGGATTCGGATCGGCCATGCACAAGGATTTGGCCGAATCCTGCTGAAATAGGACGAATCCTGGATTTAGTGCATCCCTATTTTGTTGGACCAGGGAAATCCCTTTGCTCCTCATCCGTTCCCTCGACCTACCAATTGGTACCTGGAACAAATTGCTTCTGTTATCTCCCTTGGGTACTCGGCATAAGTGAGTTACATTGAGGCTGAGAGATCACACACACATAATCATTTCTGAAACTAGTTTGGTGGTTTTATTTATTGCAATGATAATAAAACTCTCAGGAATTTACCCCAAAGAAGCGCACACTAGTTCGATTAAAATTGGCCTCTAGGAATGAAACAAGCCTATTGGGCTGTCATGGGGCAGAACAGGTTCTAATCATTTTCTCCATCTGGTAATGTTACAGTCAATATCTGGCAAATGTGTAGTGCTTCTGAGTTTACAGGTATAGGATCTGTTATCCAGAAAGCTCTGAATTATGGGAAGGCCATCTCCGTTTCGAAAATTGCCTTTTTCCCCTGTAATAATAAAACAGTCAACGTGATCCAAACTAAGATATCATTACTCCATACTGAATAGAAAAAACATTTTGTTTAGTTTAATTAATGTTTTAATGATTTTTTAGTAGACTTTGGGTATAGAGATACAAATTATGGAAAGACCTCTTATTTGGAAAGCCCCAGGTCGCAAACATGTTGGATAATGGGTCCCATACCTGTTAGCTGCAGTAACATAGGTGACAACTCTTTATAAAATCAAAACGCAAACACACATTTTTTTTATTCATCCGTAACAATTTTGTACATGAAAGTTTACAATTTCGTTTTCCATGCTTCTACATGATCTGCTGTTTAAAATAAAATAGCTTTAAAGTTCTATGCACTACTGGAGAGCGTTGTTGTGTAATGCACAGTTCATCTACGATGCCCACTGGAGACCCATGTTCTTGAAAACCTCCTAATTCTTGTTTGGAATTATATCAACGGAATTGCAGTGCCACGTTGGGCTGAAGTCTTGAGGAGAGGTCAATAAATAGTTTGAAAGATCACAGACCGGCATCACTGAATAAATCACTTTCGAATTCCTCCTTAGTACCTTGTCCCTTGATTCTGAGGCTCACGAATGATGTTTATATTGAACACACTACAATATTTTACTGCATGCACTCAGATGGCTTCACTTGCCAGAATAACAGCCTTGAAGTGATTATAACTCTTACAATAAGAGCGGTTCACATCAGTTGGATTCTTTCTCACTTTGTGATGGACTGCGTCCCAGAAAGAAATTCAGTTTAACAAAAAGTGCTGTATTGTAGCTTCTGCCAAAAAAACAGATTCCTCCTTCTAGCCAATGTGTTACACACCAGCGAAATCGCACCATATATTGCTAGATTATATTTATGGGTCACCTGTAACCAAATGACGAACGGCTCTTAAATTAGGGATGCACCGAATCCAGGATTCAGCCTTTTTTAGCAGGATTCAGCAGAATCCTCTTGCCTTCCCCAACCTAATCCAAATCCTAATTTGCATATGCAAATTTTGGAATGGAAATCACATAATTTTTTGTCACAAAACAAGGATGTAAATAATGTTTTTTTTTCCACTTTTTCCATTCCCGTTACGAATTTGTATATGAAAATTAGGATTCGGTTTGGTATTTGGCCAAATCTTTCATGAAGATTTTGGGGGTTCGGCCAAATGCCAATTAGTGGATTGAGTGCATCCCTATCTTAAATTAGCGCGTTGAAGGTAGATGAAGGCAAAATGGTTGCCATGTTCCAGCATGAAGTTCTCCAGAGCTGAATGTATGAGGAAATATGTGTGGGGTTACGCCCCAGGTAAATAGCAATCGTTTAGCCAGCTAGAGCTGTCTTGCATGTTATATTAGATACAGTCATTTTTTTGTTTTACCACAAACGTTGTTAGAGTGTGTGCTGGGGAAGTCTGCTTGCTAGTGATAAGTGGCAAGTTCAAGGGGGTGTAACCACATTTTGAACCTTATCTATTTGTGTCTGTTGGGCATACTTGTGCTTTCTCAATTAAGTCCTGTTCACTGTACTTGACTGTTTGTCAGACAGAGATCTATATTCTGTACATTTCACATACAGTTTGAGCAGACATAGCCGCATTTCCGCAGTCTTCTAAAAGTGACACACAGCTCTGTTGCATCAGACTTGCTTTGTTTAGATAGGGCTGGAGAGCCAGAGAATGGCAGCTCCTTTGGTTCGGTTGTACAGAAAGGATAAATAGTCAGGACAAGCTGCTATGACAAATATTATCGTTCCCTTGTATAATACATATGCAGTAAACAGTGAATATATTATGAGAGAAACGTGTTGGTGTGGTTGTTCTACACTAAACAGCTCAATACCAATGAAGTGTTGGGTCTTTAGATTTGCTGGGAATGTGCTTTCCGACAGAAGTCTAAGAGAATGTGACATGTGTGAAATGAATGCAAAGTGATGTATGGGAAAGCTACAACTGAATCTGACTTGCATCAGCTTAATGTTCCCTTCAAGGTCATAAATATAGATTGAGCAAAATCTGATTTCATTCAAGTAGAAGTCTTGCAGTGCGGATATGAAAGCCAATGAAGAAGAACATATCCCACATGTTATGGTTACTGAGAAAGTCCATCCTTAAAGGAGAACTAAAACTTAACTAAAGATGTAGGCGAAGAATGTTGTACAGGTATGGGATCTGTTATCCAGAATGCTTGGGACCTGGAGCTTTCTGGATAAGGGATTGCCATAATTTGGATCTTAATACCTTAAATCTACTAAAAAATCATGTGAACATTAAATAAACCCAATAAGCCGGTTTTGCCTCTAATAAAGATTAACTATTAGTGATGTGCGGGTCGGGTTTTACCCGCCCATCCGAGCCCCACTTCCGAGTTCCTTTTATAGACCCACGCTGACCAGGCCCGTCAATGATGTCACATAAGGGGCGGGGCAAGCAGGCACACGTCTATAAAAGTTGAAGTCGGAAGCCGGCATTGTAAGGTCGCGGGCAGGGAGAGCAGGCAGAAGATCACAACCCGAACCAGTCTACTGTGCGAGGTTGGCCAGAACCTGCCCGACTCGCAGGTAAACCCGTGGGTATCGGCCCGGCCCGCACATCGCTATTAACTATATCTTAGTTTGGATCAAGTACAATGTACTGCTTTATTATTATAGAGAAAAAGTAAAACATTTTTAAAATTTTTTTCGAAGGTGAACAACCCCATTAATAAAACTAAACGACACATTTGGGCAGCATGGTGGCTCAGTGCAGAAACGGATTTGTGGCAAAAGGATAAGGGCCCGGCCCTAGGGTGGGACGTTTTAAAGGAGAACTAAAGCTTAACTAAAGAAGTAGCTAGAAATGTTGTACATTATGTTTTGGGCTTCTGTACCAGCCCAAGGCAACCACAACCCTTTGTGTCTCCAAAGATCCCCCAGTAGCTCCACAGCTCCTTTTCTGCTGATTCACTGCACATGCTCTGTGCTGCTGTCACTTACTGGGCTTAAGGACCAACTCAAAATATACAGTACACATACAAATGTTGTATTATAGGGTTGATTAATAATTAATACATATATTTACTACATGGCAGCACAGAAACAAATGCAACTAGCATTAGAATTTAGCAATCAGTCCTGTAGCATCATCTTATATTACAGGCCAACCTAATTTTCTACTTGATAATTTGACGACCCCTAAGCTTTACTTCTCAACAGCTGCTCAGAGCCCACTGAGTCACAGACACTTTCCAAGATGGTGACTCCCTGTGACAAGTGTGAAGTTCTAGGTATGTAGGAGATCTCTTGAGCGTTCTGTCCCTTGTCAAAGCACATGAAAGTGATTGATTGGGGGGGCGCTGCCCTCAAGAAATCCGGCCCTGTCTCCGGGGTTAGTATTATTGCCTTGCATTATTGGGATCCTTGCAGGGATAGATTTTGCCAGGCAGCATTGGCGAGTTATGAACCTTGCTTAGAACTTCACAGCCCTTCAGATATCTATTTCATGAAATATGTGTTTATAAAAACCTCCATAGTCTTAGCAGGGTCAGTAGAAAGCCAGGACAGCCTGTTTTTTAGCAATCAGATGGAGATTATCAGAGCTGTTAAGCAAAGCTACAATTGTGCCCTTCTAGAGTGGCGTATAGTTAATTGTGTTTAGCTCTACCTAGGGTAACCCATAGCAACAGATCAAAACGTTGCTTTCATCTTACTGCAATTGAACAATTGGCGCTAATTGCCTTTTGCATGCTGTAGGTTACAGCATTGAAGTAAAGTGGGCCCCCGTGGGATCTGTTATCTGGAAACCTGTTTTACAAATTATGGGAAGGTTATCTCCCATCCCCCATTTTAATCTAATAATTTACAATTTTTAAAAGTGATTTCCCTTTTCTCTGTAATAATAAAACAGTACCTTGTACTTGTTCTAAACGAAGATATAATTAGTCCTTGGAGGCAAAACAGTCCTGTTCGGTTTATTTAATGGGATCTGTTATCTGGAAACCCGTTTTACAAATTATGGGAAGGTTATCTCCCATAGACTTCATTTTAATCTAATAATTACAATTTTTAAAAGTGATTTCCTTTTTCTCTGTAGTAATAATAAAACAGTACCTTGTACTTGTTCTAAACGAAGATATAACTAATCTTTGGAGGCAAAACAATCCTGTTGGGTTCATCTAATGTTTAAAGGAAGGTGAATAACCCCTTTAAATATTTCCATGAAAAAGCACTATGTTCCCTATAAGCAAGGCATACGTGGCAATATATGCCCAAGGGAATCGAGGTTGTACCGGAGCTATAGGTTTACAGCTGCCCCTGGATTTGCTCAAGATTAACCCCTGGAGTGAAAACAAACATTTTATACAGTATTTGTATTATATTTCCACTTCATTTGTCGTTACCTTGCAAATTGATTGTTAACCAGAAAATGTAGAAAATAAGAAAATGTGACATTTTTATTTGTATCGTTTTAACGTAATCTGATTTAAATAGTGCGTGTGTATTTAATGGCTGTAGATCAGAATGAAAATCGAATATATACATAATTCTAGCAGTCACTGAGCTGCCCATAAGACTTACTGCTTTCGTCTGTGTATGGAATTTGACGTGCCATTCATTATAATATAATATACACATTGTGTGCTGTGCATGTGTGGGCGTATGCAGCTTGGTAACCAGGATCCCTGCAGACCTGGAGTCCATGGTGTAATACAGGGGATTCGATGATTGTCAGTGCCCCACGGCAGCATCTACTGTAAAGCAATTATATCAATAAATGGGAAATTGTAGATGTACGTGGAGTTAAAGAAAAATCAGTCTTGTGAATAACTATTTAAGAACCTGAAACGAGGTATAAAAGGAAATCCATTTGGTTCATTAGAAATCTACTAGAGCTTCCCAGGGTGTTGTGGGGCCCAGACCAGGGACCTGAGTCAGATATAGGGTCAATATTTACTTATTGCGTTAGATTTCCCTAAGGGGCAGTTAGTACAAGACCTGGGCTCCATGCTTCTCTTAAAATACAAAGGCCTAGTAGCAGGGTAGCTGATATTGTATTGATTGCATGTATCTGCTGTGGGGTAAGGAGGACACAGAGGGGTGCAGAATGCCTGTGATCCTCATTACCGGCATGGATTCGGTCTACTGCAATTCTTGGATATTCTGCAGAAGGATTTCCTCATAATTTGAAGCATCCTAAATCCCCAATAACAAACGGAAACATGAAGAAAGGAAAAGTATACTATTGATTTTTCCATCAAAATGGAATTGCAGTGGATCAGTTAACAATTACAAGGCATTGCCATATTATTACAGAGGAACAGGGAGTCATACAAGAAGGAAGCTTTGTTTGTCTAACGGATACTCCACGGGGACTGAGACTCCGTGTTCATAGTATGTCTGCTCCACAAAATAGTATATGATGCTGTAATAGTGCTTTGTGTAACTGTGAGATGCAGGGTTATATGTTTGGGTACTTAGGACAAGCCGGGAGCTATTGCCTAGATACTGTTTAATGTTCATTGGATGTTTCCTAGAGGCACAGAACTATATGTCTCCCGATGCTCAGGAGCAGGTCCCTACCTTCCCAGGTGATTAATCACTCTTCTTTTTTCTCTTCCAGGTGCACCAGAGACACCCTGCATGGCTGAGCCAAAGAGTAGTGTTTTGCAGTACAGTATCGCCCTCTGATGGTGAGTAGTTGCACTACTGAGATTATTACAGTGTAAGAATGAAGACACAGAGCTACTAGTAGCCGCTACATTGTTGTGGCAACACAATGCCAAAGAAATACCCTGGCATAGACAATACAGAGAATTGCCTCTGCTAAAACACACGTAGTCCCTTCGTAATGTCTATTATCACTATTGTCTATTTTGTAGCCGTGACAAATAACTGCTACTAGTAGCTCTGAGTGTCTTCTCCCTAAATCCTAATAAGTTGGAACACTCATTTATGATTTTATTTCATAGCACAGAAAGGTCCAGTTTACAATAATCGGCAAGTGCTATTGTTTGCGTTTTTTCCTTCCCACGATTATGTAACAGAGCTAAACTAATCTCATACATTGTTACCACTGACCTGTTTATGAATTGTTACAATTTGTATGCCCTAATATTAGATCAGCAGCAAGAATAGGCTGAAATTCTTTTGGCAGTTTGAGGTGACAGTAATTAATAGTTATTATGAAATGGTCTTCTTCTCAGAGAGGTAATTAAACCAATGAAAGACATGTTGTCTTTCTAAGCTTGATCAGTTAATCTTACCAACAATACCTTAGAGTAGTGATGTCCAAATTAGTGCATGTATCTGACTAGTTAGTTACTGTACCACACAGAGGAGCCACTGCCTGCACTTACTAACAGCCATTGCCCTTCAGTTTAGGGTTACCACCTTTTGGCTCAATGAAGTCCTGGTAGGGGATGGGGAGGTGATATCACAGGGGCAGTTTGGTGATGTCACAAGAGGAACAGATGATGTCAGAAGGTGGGGGCCATAGCATCAGAGGGGTTGTGATGTGTCAATTGGCTGATTGTCACATCAATCAGCAACAATCCTTTCCTAATTTGTAAAACTGAGCAGGAAGTTTTTCATCCGGACAACCCTTCCAAAAACCAGGCGGTACGGGCAACCCTACTCCAGTTGGACAACCCTATCCTCAAGTACCATGTAAAAGAAAATCATTGCATTTTCATTACCATTCATTCATTCGAAATGCTGACCTCCTCTCTAATGCAGGTATGGGATCTGTTATCTGGAAACCCGTTATTTAGATAGCTTCAAATTACGGAAAAGCCATCTCCCATTGTCCATTTTAAGCAAATTTTTTTTTAAATGATGTTAATTTTTCTCTTTAATAATAAAACTGTACAGTGTACTTGATCCCAACTAAAATATAATTATTATATTATATAAAATATTATATTATAATTTTTAGTAGTCATAAGGATTGGATATCCAGATTACAGAAGAATCCCTTATTTGTAGGGATGCACCGAATCCAGGATTCGGTTCGGGATTCTACCTTTTTCTGCAGGATTCAGATTCGGCCGAACCGAATCAGAATTCTAATTTGTATATGCAAATTAGGGGTTGGGAGGGTAATCGTGTGACTTTTTTGTCAAAAAACAAGGAAATAAAAAGTGTTTTACCCTTTCCACCCCTAATTTGCATATGCAATTCGATTTGGTTCGGTATTCAGCCGAATCCTTAACGAAGGATTCTGGGGTTCGGCTGAGTCCAAAATAGTGGATTCGGTACATCCCTACTTATTTAGAAAACCCCAGGTCCCAAGCAGACTGAATAACAGGTCCCATATACCATACAGGGAAGTACAGGACACTATTTTGTTTCTTGGTTCTGGTTATTTAAATTACCAGTTGTTGTTTTTATAAATTATGCTTGCTAGCAATTAGATAGAGCACCCTGATTTTTTCATTGTTTTTGCCCATTGAAATAAATAAACTACCTTTGTATTTCCTGAAATCTTTGTTTCTGGCTTTTCTTGTATTCCACTAGACGTGACTGTGGTTTACCAAAATGGGTTACCTGTGATCTCTGTTAGTCTTCCCTCACGACACGAGAGATGTCGATTCACCTTGAAGCCCATCTCCGATTCAGTTGGAGTGTTCCTGCAACAGCTTCAGCAAGAGGACCGAGGCATAGACAGAGTTGCAATCTACTCTACAGGTACGGAGCCATGGTCGCTAATTTCCAGAGCAAATGGGCTTCATGCCCACAGGATGTTTTGTTTATTTTGATACGTAATCCAGTATGTGAATTAGTGGCTGTTGCTATTCGCCTGTGCTGTACCTACTGTTTAGAATAATTGAGTACTTGTTATACCCAAAAGATAAGAGATAACTGCTGTAACTTTATAGTGAGGCTCAGGTAGCAGAGTAAGTGGAGTAGATTTGCAATCCTAGTGCAGATGTACCTGGGGACTAATGTAGCACCCTTCCAGTGCTGGTATTGCTGTGTGTGTTTGCATAAAGACTACTATAGTTTATATAAACAAGCAGCTGTGTAGCCATGGGGGCAGCCAATCTGTTACTATTTAGAATAATGCAGACGGTTATATTCTGAGACAATCTGGTTGCAGGGGCAATTTAGCATGGCAACTAAGCAGTGGTTTAAATGAGAAACTGAAAACTAAATAGGAGAGGAAGTGATAGGAAGTTGACTTACTTTTTTCCCTTAAAGGGCATGTAAAGGCAAAATAATAAAATCCCCTTTTTACTTTCTTTAGTGAAAAAGAAACCTATCTCCAATATACTTTAGTTAAAAAATGTGTACCGTTTTTATAAGAAACCTGACTGTATGCAGAGAAATTCTTCCTTCATTTACTGCTGTGGATAGAAATTGTCAGACAGTCCCTAACTGCTCTGCAGGGGGAGCCCCACCTTACTTCCCAGCCATGCAGAACTCAAACAGCTTTGTTTGTTTCCCTGTAGAGCAGTCAGCGACTGTGTAGAGATTTCTATTGGATTTTATTTTTGCCTTTACATCCCCTTTACTGTTTCCAACTCCAGCTGCAGGGACAAAGATCATGGAGCTAGAGATGCACCGAATCCAGGATTCGGTTCGGGATTCGGCCAAGATTCAACCTTTTTCAGCAGGATTCAGAAGCAGCTGAATCCTTGTGCCTGGCCGAACCGAATCCGAATCCTAATTTGCATATGCAAATTGTGGGGAGTGCGGGATTTCATGTGACTTTTTGTTACAAAACAAGGAAGTAAACCAAGCTTTTCCACTTTTTCCTTTCCCAATTTGCATATGCAAATTAGGATTCGGTTCAATATTCAAGATGGATTTGGGGATTCGGCCAATCCAAAATGTGGATGCGGTGCATCCCTAATTTAAACAGATAAACTGGGATTCTATTTGGAGGATTATTTTGCTGCAGCCACTGCTGATAACAGTACTGCTCTAATGTATGTGTCGACTAGTTCTTTGCTTTGCACCTCAAAGGTGAACCACCTTTTGGTATATCATAGAATGTCCAATTCCTAACAACTTTGTGATTGGTCTTTATTATTTATATTGTTTTTGAGTTATTTGCCTTGCTTTTTTGCTTCTTTGTTTTTAAATGGGGCCAGTGACTCTCATTTGAAAGATGGAAATGCTCTGTAAGGCAATGTATTATTACTGCTACTTTGTATAACTTATCTTACTGTTCAGGCCTCTCCTATTCATATTTCAGTCTCTTATTCAAATCAGATCATTGTTGCTGGGGTAATGTGAACCCTAGCAACCAGATTACAGAAATTGCAAACTAGAGAGCTGCTGAATAAAAAGCTTAATAACTCAGAACAAATAATAAATAAATTGCAAATTGTCTCAGAACATCACTGTCTACATCAGGAGTGTCCATACTTTACTAATGTGGGGTCTACTTTTAGTGATGTTGTCCCATTATGATCTACATCCATAATATCACTGTTAGCATTCTGTTCCATGGAAAATATTACTTCAATATTATATTGATTTACAAGAGAATTTATATTACTATATTTAAAAAAACTATTTTTTATGTGACCTTAAGAGAATAAATATCTGAATGAAAAGAATAAAACAGGAGGGTGATTTAGACAAGCTGTTTGTTGACAGTGTCTTGAGATCACCAGCTAAAGGTCTACTGGTAGATCTCAATCCGATGGACACCCTCGTCTACATCATACTAAAATTTAATTTAAAGGTGAATAACCTTTAAAATCAATAAAAATGTACCTTTTCAAAAAAAATATTAAAATGTAACAATAACAATTTCATTAAAGCATGTAATTGTGCTTTGGCTGCTGGGGTCAGTAACCCCATTTAAAAGCTGAAAAAAGGAAGAAGAGAGGCCAAAAACTGTGGGGGAAAAAATAGGACCAATTGTAAAGTTGCTAAGAATTCTATAACATACTAAAACTACCCCGTTAAGACAGCCATTCACTGGCCAATTTTGTTCTCTCTCTGATTGTTTGAACCATGGGCTAAATAGACAGAGAGCCTATGATGGGTAACTTACGGTATTGTCAAATTTCTATTATTTCGTTTGAATGCTTTGCACAAAGCTGCAGTTTCTCTTCAAATATGCTGATGTACAGTGTGCTGGCCCACGTGTTGCATCAGCAGATGGAGTTTTCAAACCTGTCCAATCCATAAACCTGACAGATATCCATCATAATGCACATGGTTATCAGTCAAGAGCTTTATTTCATCCAATTTGTTTCTCTGTGTGTATGGATACCTTTACATATACTTAGAGCATTCTGCTTTTATACAGTGTGTTGTTTTTTGGGTTTTTCTTTTGATCCCAGAGTTACATGGAATAGATGGATTGGAGTTAAATAGAACAGATATTTTTTGTTTCTGGTTTCTTGTTTGTGTTTAACAATTTGTTTATATAATTCTTTTGCAGATGGAACACGTGTGGCCTCTTCCACAGGGATTGAAATTCTCCTTTTAGATGATTTCAAGTTGTCCATTAATGATAAAACTTATCATGTACAGCCACCAAAAAGAGGTAAATGCTTTTTACAGCTTTGCAAAATATTTGAATCCTGGACTATGATTCCCATAAATGTGGCAAGTGCATGTGCAATTTTTGAGCTCCATGCTAATTCTACGCCTCCCCATTGGAACATCTCTACAGCTGTGCAAACAATATCCCTGTGTACGGCAAGATGTGCATTGCAACCTGGAGGACCAGAATAGCTGGAGTGCAAAGTTTTATTCTAGTAATATTTCATGTTCTAGTATAAATCGATGTGGAGTACGGCGCAGAACTGCGAGCGAGCTTCATAATCCAGGATAGCTTCATAGATGTATTTAAAAGCAAACTACAGAGGAGGAATATTAAATGCTGTATTTTACTGCTAACATTTATTCACAGAGCATGGGGAAAGACATTTTCAAAATGAATCAGTTAATAGTGCTGCTCCAGATGAATTCTGCTCTGAAATCCATTTTTCAAAAGAGCAAACAGATTTTGTTATATTCAATTTTGAAATCTGACATGGGGCTAGACATTTTGTCAATTTCCCAGCTGCCCCCAGTCATGTGACTTGTGCTCTGATAAACTTCAATCACTCTTTACTTCTGTATTGCAAGTTGGAGTGATATCTCCGACTCCCTTCCCCCCACCCACCCCCCAGCAGCCTAACAACAGAACAATGGGAAGGTAACGAGATAGCAGCTCCCTAACACAAGATAACAGCTGCCTGGTAGATCTAAGAACTACACTCAATAGTAAAAACTAAGTGCCACTGAGACTGATTCATTTACATTAAGTAGGAGAAATAACAGCCTGCCAGAAAGTAGTTCCATCCTAAAGTGCAGGCACAAGTCACATGACCAGGGGCAGCTGGGAAATTGACAATATGTCTAGCCCCATGTCAGATTTCAAAATTGAATATATAAAATTCTGTTTGCTCTTTTGAGAAATGAATTCAGTGCAGAATTCTGCTGGAGCAGCACAACTGATGCGTTTTGGAAAAAACATGTTTTTCCATGGCAGTATCCCTTTAATAGTGTTTTTCAAAAGATATAGAACATTAAAATAAACTCTCATAAGCTTTATAAGAATAATTAATTTAGTAATAAATTTCTGAAATATGTTGTGGCACAGAAAGGATAATGTTAAACAACTGAGAAATACATAGTACAGGTATGGGATATGCTGTTCAGAATGCTCAGGATTTTGGGATTTTTGGATAACTGATGTTTCTGTAATTTGGATCACCATATCTTAAGTCTTCTAAAAAATCATTTAAACATTACATAAACCCAATAGGGATGTTTTGCCTCTTGTAAGGATTGATTATATCTTAGTTTGGATCAAGTACAAGCTACTGTATTTTATTATTACAGAGAAAAAAGAAAATTATTTTTAAAAATGTGGATTATTGGTATAAAATAGAGTCTATGGGAGGCAGCCTTTCCATAGTTCTTTGCTTTATGGATAACGGGTGCCTGGATAACGGGTGCCCATACCTGTATGATAAAAATATCTGTAATAAGATTTATAAAAAAGCTCACAGGGGGGCAAATGTAAGAAGTGATTCCTGTTGGGAAACTCTTGCTTGTTGTGCCAGATCGCAGGAGTTCCTTGGGACAGATGTGAAGACTTGCTGTGTATCTACCATCAGGAATGTAGACTTTGATGTGAATGATGGTGGCTCGTTCTACCACCAGGGTTTATGATCCAAACATTCATCTGTTTGTAGACATAAAAGAGGATTATCCATAACTGTATTTTCATTATGCTTAGAACTCTTAAGCCATGAAGATGCAACGTCAATGAGCGACCTAAAAATACTAGTTCAGCACCTGTACAGCACGTTGCATATTGAGGAACATCAACTCAACAAGGAACAGGAGCTGAACGGGCGGCTTGAGGATCTCCGAGGACAGCTAGAACCTCTTGAGAAAGTATGTACATGTTTTTTACAACCATACCTTTTAGATCAGGGGTCCCCAACCTTTTTTACCCATGAGCCATATTCAAATGTAAACAGAGTTGGGGAGCAACACAATCATAAAACATGTTCCCTAGCGGGGGAACAAAATATGGGTTTGGCTATGATTTGCTTTGGCTGTGATTGGCTATTTCTTAGACCCTATGTGAACTGGCAGCCTATAGGATACTCTGTTTGGCAGTATATCTTGGTTTTTTATGCAACCAAAACTTACCTCCAAGCCAGGAATTCATAAAAAAAGCACCTGCTTTGAAGCCTCTGGGAGCAACATGTTGTTCTGCAGCTACTGGTTGGGGATCACTGTTCTAGTTGTTATGTGCCACTTGGTATCGCTAAGCATTGATGTGTAGCAAAGTCATTTTTATCTGGGTCTCTTTTTTTTCCAGCTGCGTCAGGAGATAGACCGACGAGCAGAAAAGCGAACCACGTGGGTTATGTGGGGTGGATTAGCATACATGGCTACACAGTTTGGTATTCTCGCACGCCTGACATGGTGGGAATACTCCTGGGATATTATGGAGCCTGTCACATACTTTATTACTTATGGAAGCGCCATGGCAATGTATGCCTACTTTGTACTAACGCGCCAGGTAAGACCAAGACAAAGAAATAAATGACTCCTGAGACACATCTGAGCACATCTGAAGGGTTACGATGTTCACTCTTGCAAGCCATAGCAAATATTTGTGCATATATATTTTTTACACTATTTAGTACATAATGGTTTCAATTTCATTTAGCCTTTGTATTTTTTTATCTGACTAACTCAACTGAAACATTGGTTAGAAAAAAATGCCCTTCACTGGCATCAGCTAGTGCTTTGTTAATCCTAGCCAACCAATCTTTTTTGTGTCGTATTTCCCATAGGGGCCGGAATTACTCTATATACATTTTTACTGCATGATAGGTAGAGAATGGGTAGACTACCTCCCTATGGTTTGGTGCATTCTATAGATACAAAGGCATCAATGATAAAGCCTTCCATTTTGTTGGAGTCACAACCAAAGAGGGGTATATTACCCATGCATATTGTTCTCTGAAACTTGAGAATTTTTTACAGGCACCTCAGTGAGTTCACAGCAGCTCATGGTTCATAGCTTCTTCCTGTGGGACCATCATGTGGCCATGAAAATGTTCAAAAAAAAAAACTAATACTAAATATTATGCTTCTAATATGTTGCTACCATTTATTTGTAAGTCTTCCTTTAAGTCCTCCAGTACAGAGAAGATGCTGCAGTGCTTGAAATGGAAGATCCGACTTGGCTAAAGTGCCTTTGCCTGTAATCCTTTCTGATATTGCTTTATTAATATCACTGCCTGGCCTGGGGGTTGTGTTGTTCTCTTTGTAATCATCTGCTTTAAAATGTTTGGCCTCATTCTCCTTCCCACAGTTAGAGACTTCCTTTCTCCTTGCAGGAATATATCTATCCAGATGCCAGAGACAGACAGTACTTACAATTTTTCCATAAAGGAGCCAAAAAGACGAGATTTGATTTAGAAGAGTACAATCGACTCAAGAATGCAATTGCTCAGGTATGGGATTGCCGGTACCCAAGCCTGGCTCTTTTCAGGCACTACATACAACCTTTATAAAATTGCTGTCAGGCCTTTATTAGCAATCCTTGAGGACCCATAGTTACTCTCAGTTTGTGTGACCACCGATGTTTTGCTAAACATAGACACAGCCCTGCCGGTGCTTGGAGCCTATTAAACCATGTATAGGCTGGTTCCAAAACAATGTCCTGTTCAGAGTGGCCTCTATAGAAGCAACTGGATTTCTAATTGTATTTTTCACTTTCCCATTTCTTGTAGGCCGAGTTAGACCTCAAGAGACTGCGTGACCCTTTGCAAATGCAACTCCCCATCCAACAAATTGATGCTAAAGATTGATCTTCATCATATCTCTAAATCCCCAGCCAAACCTGTGGATATCAATTGCCTTTGAATTAAAATCATTACAGGTGGTAGCTGGGACATGGTATTGGGATGAGCATTTTCTTTTTCTTTTCCTTTTTTTTTTTTTTTTTTTTTACTTTATAGTAAATGTTATACAAATGGAGAAGAAGGTGACAAGGGAAATTAATCCGCATAAGAGGCCTTGACAATGCCTCTCCGAAAGGGCTGCGGCAAATTGTCTTACTCAAACTGTAGCTATCTTTTTATTTGTCTGTGGATGAAAATGCATTACTGAATATATGGGTGAGGGGTTTGAACAAATTACAATGTTTTATTTAATTTTGCTTTTCCGTTTTACTTTTGAGTTCCATGTTTTTATTTGGTAAGGTTAAGACCGTGGCAGAGTGCCTGTAATCACATCCGAATTTTAGGACTGCCAAGCCAGTGAGGGCACAGCAGTAACATACAGTAGTGCACAATGAATGGCGTTGGAAGATGCTGGACCAGAAGTAACCGCAACATTACAATAACCTCTGCTCTATAGAGGTGTTTGTGGCAGAGGCGCTGTTATGCCTTTTTGTTCTTTAAACTCCAAGTTCATGCACATGCCTTTTCCATGCAACACCATCCAATTTTAACTCAAGTCAACACAGTGAAAACTTTCTGCTATGCATATTAAGGAAACGCACGTGATTTTCTAGTGATCACATTCTAAGTGTCCCTCCCATTGCCCTGGTTGACTAACCCAGTGGCAGAATGCATGATAGGTTTGTGTACGTTCTTTTGGGAGGAAGCTGTTCCACTATCCTGAGTAGGTGGATCAGTTGGGTAGCGATTCAAAGTTGCATGAATGTATAAAGGAGCATCACCAATTCTAAAGCGATAACCAGTAAATGTCTTTATGGTCTAGCTCTTTCCACTGGTCCCTCATGAGCTATTTCCTTCAGAAATCTGTCTCTTGGGATTTCCAGACGTCTAGATTTGTCCATGTACTCTCCTGCCTCCTGAAGGTTAGTGTGGCAAGAACTGAGCTGTCACCTCTGTCTTTGTTCCAAAGATTTTAGGGGGGATACATTTTCTTTATTTTTGTATTGTTCCTTTGGAATACGCTGCTCTTCCACAGACTTTCAATATCGAAATGGTGCAGTCTCTCTTTCCAGCCCAAATATGGCTGGACATTTTGGGGAGGGTTGGCATGATGGGTACTGAGGGAGGTTGGGGGCTAAATGTTAACTTTACAGAGACACTTTTTTTAAAGCACTCCCCACTGTGAAAGGCTCCTACTTCAGGAATAGAATCGCAGAACTAAAGAAGTGAAGCCAGATGACTGGTGCCTTGCAAATATTGTAATGGAGACCTTATTGAAGACTCCATGTTGGCTTTACTAGGCCATAGGTGACACAAGCATTTGCAGCCTGATATCTGCTGAAAATCCAGCTCTCCTTGCTGATGGAATGAATGTTTTCTATATTTTTTTTTAATATCCATCTTTCTTTGTCTGTCATATATATCCACATAGTTATGAGGTGAACTCCTAAGAGTAAATGTCAGATTATGGCAACTAGATTTTGGTGTATCTCACTGCATTTAATCCCTATGCTGTACTTTGGAGTAATCAGTTCAGACAATCATGTTCATCAAGTGGTCCCCCTTAATTGCAGAGACACCAACTCAGCATTGTCAGTCTCCCAATGTGACAATAGAAATATTCAGACCGGATGACGTGGGTCTCTTTAAACACTAAAGAAATTGGATTTTGTTTTGAACATTTGCATTCAGTTTACTCTGAATGAGCTGGGAATGTATGCACTTTGCTAGCACCTTCAGCAAGAAAGTTCATTTTTTGTTCTGCAAAAAGGTCTCAAAGAAGCGTAGTAAAGATGTCCTAGTATTCAATAGGGTTGGTGTGTGTATGTGCGGGGAGGTTTGGAGCATGGAGGAATGTCCTATCAATAAGCAAATTATTAAAGATGTCTAAAATCCTGTATCATTTATGAAATATGTATAAAAGAAAAAAATGTAATTCTGCAACAATAAACACACAATTTTTGGAAGCCTGAAGTGTATGTTTGTGTTATTATAATAGATATGGCTGTATGACTCTTTGTAAATCCTCAGGGACATTTGCCAAAGTACTGAGCTCATAGGCACCTCCTTGCAGCATTTGTCTTTTCCTTCCATTGTATAAAGTGCCGAACGCTGACAGAATAAGGATCTATAGCAAAGATTTGTTCTGGTGTTAAGCTGCAACGGTTTTAGCTACTCTGGGGCCTAGGGTTTTGTTGGCCTGGCTTCACAATAACAAAGCTGTGAACATGTTTTTCATATTTAGAACCAAGAATAGAAAGAGTGTGCTTAGGGGCACATTTATAAAGATGTATAAGAGCAGCACTTGAATACACAAAACGTGGCAACTGATAAAATGTTGCGCAATGTATAAAAGCATGGTACAGGTATGGGATTTGTTATCCGGAAACCCGTTATGCAGAAAGCTCCAAATTATGGTCAGGCCAACTCCAATAGACTCTATTTTATCCAAACAATTACAAACAAAATTTTTAAAAATGATTTCCTTTTTTTCAGTACCTTGTACTTGATCCAAACTAAGATATAATTAATCCTTATTGAAAGCAAAACCAGCCTATTGGGCTTATTTAATATTTACGTAATCTTCTAGTAGACTTAAAGAAGAATTCAACCATTTATCAAAAAAAAAAACCCTACCCAAAAGTACCCCCTGCAGTATCTCCATTTGGAAACAAGATGTTTGCCAATGAGGTTTCCATTATGGAGATGTTCTGTGAGCCTTATGATCCAAGCATAGAAGCAGGAAAATTATATTTAACAAAATTGCTGGCCATTTTTTCATGCATGTTTCACATGCATTGTCTGTGTTGCCCGCCTTCCAGAATTATTTCAATCTTGCAAATTGGAGTTCTTTGTCCATTTGTAACTCCATTTCTATATTCTCCTAACTTGCCTCTGTATAATGTTAAATGCCTGATTATCCATTATAGGTTAAGACTACATGGACGTTTTCACCGTGATCTGACGAGCTGCGACCAAACGCCTGCAACAAGTTGCATGCGACAGTTGCAGCGTTGATCTGCGACAAAAACGTCCATGTAATCCTACCCATATACATCCAACATGCTATAGCACTGTGTAGAAAGTATTCCAAATTCAAACCCAGCCCTGTCCAAATGGAGTGTGAAGGCCTTACTGTACACAAGCAACCCCAATAGTCTGCTTCATCAGGAGCCAGTTAAACAGTCTACATGTTTGTAGAGTGTGGGCGGAAGCTAGAACCACCAGAAGAAACACACAGAGACACTGATAGAACATACACACTCCTTATGGTGTCCTGGTCAGCATGAAACCCCATCTCCAGCCTTGTTGTCTATAGGTTTAGTGGTAGGCCAGCTCAACCCTGCCCTATCTACATGGGAGTTGTAACATTTGTTTGCACAAGTTGGATTATATCCATAACTGTGCATTGACAGGAAAGTTTCAGATTATGCCTCTCTAATGTACAATGATTAGAAATAGACAGAATTGCGTATCACTGATATTAAAATGGTAAGTCCCATTTCTGTAACTGAGTGGGTCAGTTTCAGTCCTTGTTTGAGTCTGTATACGTACTGGTATTGGTGGAGTTTAATATGATCTGACAAACATACAAACATACAATTTATTCTGGATCCTTAGCTTTATAGAGACTGAACTGGACCAAAGACATAAGATTATTCCACTCGATTAGCGGTATTGTGTGCAATTACGTTGCCATACGGTTCAATAAAATTACCTTTATAATCCTTAGTGCATGCATCAACTATATGCTATGCTATTTATGAGAACATACTTGTTCCTGTCTGGAGGGATATGATATATACTTTGGCATAATATGTACAATGCTTGGGAAATGCTCTACTTTCAGCTGATGCAACAAGACTTTGCAGGTTTTACTCCAAGACTACAGAAAACAATGTAAAGGGTTTACTAGCTATATTCTTATATAATTTTCCTTATAATGTAGCATCTCTAGCGGTCAGGAATAGATGGGGCTGTTCCTTTGTGATCTATAGATTATCAGATTTACATCCACAAAATGGGTATATATCAGTAGGTGCTTATACTGTAGTTGTACATGCAAGTACGGCTATGGGACCTGTTATGCAGAATGCTTGGGACCTGGGGTTTTCTGGATAACAGATCTTTCTGTAATTTGGATCTTCATACCTTAAGTCTATTATCATGTAAAATTAAATAAACTCAAAAGGCTGGCTTTGCTTTCAAAAACACTCATATCTTAGATGGGAGCAAGTACAAGGAACTATTTTATTATTACAGGGAAAAAAAGGAAATCATTTTATTGGATAAAATGGAGTCTATGGGAGACGGCCTTTCCATCTCTCTGAGATTTCTGTATAACGGGTTTCTGGATAACGGATCCCAAACTGGTACTGTACACAGAGAACATATATGCAGTACAAGCGATTCCCTAGCACTTTACTTCTTACCTAAATGTATTCCTTTTCTATCTAGCTTTCCGTTCACCAAATAATTCTTAAAGGGGAACTATGGCAAAAATGAATATAAGCTCATCATACTGAAATAAGAAACTTTGTAAATACAATTAATTAAAAATTAATAAGCATCTGTTTCTCTTCATTCTCTCTTCATGCAGCAGTTGGGTGTCAGATTTTCATTGACAGATCCGATATATCTTCTAGGGGGCTTCCTTTCCTAGCAGATATATTAGAGCTCACTCAAATAGCCAATTCCACAACAAACAAAAGAACTGCCTTTGGCACAAATTCTGCATGTAGAGAGACATGATTTCTGGTAATTGTGAGCCCCCCTGTAAGATATATTGGATCTAACTGTCATTCAAAATCAGACTCCCACCTCCTGCATGAAGAGAGACTGAAGAGAGTCAGATGCTGAGAGGGGGGTCGTGAAATGTAACTTGAACATTTCAGAAATGCTTTAGAATATTTAATTGATTATATTTAGAAAACTCCTTATATCCGTTAGATGAAGCTTATGTTAAATTTTCATTTTCACAATAGTTCCCGTTTAATTTTCTATGGCAGAGATCTCTTGTTAAATCATTAAACGTGGTGGGAAAGTCTGTGGGCTCTGCATAGATTCTGTAAAAGCTCGTCACAGCCGTGCAAATAGACAGATTTACGCATGTATAGTTCTGACAATGAATAAAATATGAATGCCAAGTCTTTTATGTTTGCTGCAAGGTATCTGCTCTTCAAAATTTTTCGTTCTTTCTAACAATAGGAAAAAAAAAACTTCAGGGAAGCCTTCCAGATTCTAGATATTAAACAGAACTTCCTAAATGAAACTTGTGCTTATATGAAGGCAGAATCTGTATCAGTACTTTAGACTGGCTCTTAGGGATGTAGCGAACTGCCGATTTGGTGTTCGCGAACACCGGCAAAAAATGCGAACGTTCGCGAACAGTTCGCGAACTTCGAACACCGCTAAAATCGTTCGATTCGAACGATCAAAGGATTTTAATCGTTCGATCGAAGGATTTTCATTCGAATCGAACGATCGAAGCCATTCGATCGAATGCTTTTCATTGGATCGAATGCTTACAATCGTTCGAACGAATGGAAATCGTTCGATTTTTAGCGGTCGAAGGAATTCGAATGGTCAAATGGTCGAACGATCGAATGCGAACTCAAACTGCGAACGTTCCCAAACGTTCGCGAACATTCGGCAGACGCGAACGGTCGAAGTTCGCGCGAACTAGTTCGCGGGCGAACAGTTCGCTACATCCCTACGGCTCTCACTTTTTCTGCACTGCCTTATGCTCAGTAGGATTGTCCTTTTTAACAGCAAATTGTTAATCCCTGATGCACATTGCAAGCCTGGAGTAAAGATCTGAGTCTCTCATGCACAAATCATTCTTATTGTATACTTGCTCTGCTTCAGGCATGTCCACTCTTATTAACCACTATCCAGCAGTAAACGTTGCCTTCCAGGTTCCATGTCTCTTCTTCAACAGAATTATGCCTGAGACTTTACTATCCACCATCGTTACATCAACTATCTGAAATTACGATACCAGGACATTTTGCAAATAATTACAGTACTTAATACTGAGTTAAGTATTGTACTGTATATTAAATGAGGTTGAAGATAAAATATAGAAGTCTGTCACGGTCAGTTTAACCTATTACCCAGCAGGGTAGACTGCAACAACTGCTTACAGGAATAAAAGATACATTCCTTTCTGATCCCAAAATTGCACCTTGATAACTTTCTGTAAATATTTAGTGTCACTGTTTAACTGCCGATACATTAAAGTTGTGTTTCTATGCTGTTTGCGGAACCTAAGCTCAGTTTCAGGAATGCTAAAATGCTTAGTCAGTCCTTTATATTGACAGTGAGTGGTTCTCCATGTTCAACTTCAGCCATGACAAAAACAAAGGTTTAGTGTTACTTGTACACTCACACTCCATCTCTACAGTATCACACAAACCACAATAGCATTTACATGCAAAAACAAGGTAGGGGTAGAAAATATTCGAAGGAGAGTGTGTAATAGATCTAAAACTTGCTTGTCAAACCACCAATCCCAAGGATATCCCCCCAGGAAGAAGAATGGCAGCAACCATGATTTAGCTTAAACCACATGCATCTAACCATAATGCACTGAGGCAGTATAATAATTATGTCCCTTGGCAAATATTCCTAGTACAATACTAATAGAGACAAGGGGTAGTAAAAGAATAAGTGAAGTGCTAAATTAGAGGTAGGATTTGCAGGCTAAATATGTGAAATCACAGGTTATGATATTATAAGAATTCAGGCCCCCTTCCTTGTGGACACAGAAGAAAAATATATAAAGGCTTGTTTACAAACATAAGCAGGGGTGTAACTATAGAGGAAGCAGACCCTGTAGCTGCATGGGGGGGGCGGGAGGAGGTATATGGGGCCCCACGAGGTCCTAATTAAAGGTGACCCGTCACCCCAAAAAAATATTCAAAATCCTATTTTATCACATTAGTCAAGCAAAATGAATTTATTACACTATATAAATTATTTGAATCTTGCTTCCTTCAGTCTGGGATTTCAAAATTATAGCAAGAAGGCAGCAGCCATTTTGTACACACTGTTATTAAGGCAAGTCTTGCATCTCAGCACCTTGTTTGTGCACCAGAATGGGGGACCTGATGTCCATCCCCATGCACTGGCTACACAATTAAATGGTGAAGAGAATGGGGGAATGTGGGGAGAGCAGTGACATCTAGGAAGTGCTGAATGGAAAGTGAAAGTAATTGTCTGCCCGCCTCTAGAGGAGGGGCAGACAATATTTGATTGACAGCTGAGATTTTTAAATGAGTTTACAATAGCTATGAATGCTTTAATAAAAAATCAAAATTGGATTTCATGTTTAATTTGAAATGGACTTTTATTATACAGATTTTTGTGTCTGGGTGGCAGGTCCACTTTAAGGAGCAATTCCAACATTTATTGGTAAAACAGGATGACCTCTGAATAGTGATGGGCGAATTTGCGCCGTTTCGCTTCGCCGAAAAATTTGCAAAACTTTTGAAACGGCAAAAAATTCGCAAAACAGCGTCCGGTTTTTTTTACGCCGGCGCCCGTTTTTGACACAAATTTTCGCGGGCGTTTCGCGAATTTATTCGCAAAAATTCGCCGCGAATAAATTCTCCCATCACTACCTCTGAAATGAATTTGCTGTGGAGCCCAGTAACATCGAGTTACACAACTGAATGCAAGAGGCTGAGGAGGGGGATTTTCATGCCACAGAGAAAGCCGATCCCACAGTCCGGACTGCCCTTTTGTCCCGCCCGCCCCCTAGGGTCTGCTTCCTCCATAGCTACGCCATTGGTCTTGGCAGGCAGGTGCCACTTTGTGGGCACAGTTACTAAAGAGGCTTTTTCAGTTCAGATTGTTCACCAGAAATAAAGTCTTTATCCAATCACTCAGTGGCGAGTGAGCTGCCGGGGGCCCTGAGGGGGTGCGGGCCATGGGCTGCTCGCACCCCCTGCTCCCCCGGTAGTTCCGCCACTCCCAACACTTTCTATTTTTAACCATTTTCTAATATTGAACTGTAAAGCTTATTTTTTTACTTTCCTGTGTGTTTTTAAAGCAGCTCTGGGGGTGGATCACGACTCTGTAACTATTTTAAATTGATAAATACATTTCTTTTCTTTAGACCAGTTGAGCTTTATCCCTGAATTTCATTAAAGGCAGCTGTTAGAATTGATACAATAGTTGTTGTACAAATTGTAACAGTTCAGAATCTGCACCTGGATCACTCAGCTGTCAGACTGAAACACCAGAGGTAGGAACATTAAACTTTAAAATTGAATTTTGGAGACATGGTAAGAAATAAAAGATGGAAAAGAGTTGAAAAGTCTCGTTCTGGGGAACAATCTGAAACCAACTGAACTGAAAAAAGTGAGATTACTTTGAAGTGATATTGATACTAAAAAAATACTTTTTAAAATATGAATGTACATTAAGGGTCAGGGCACACGCTCAGATTCTGGGAGATCAGTCGCCCAGTTAATCAAAAAATCTCCTCTTCTTCGGGGTGACTAATCTCCCCGAACTGCCACCCGTCGGCTAGAATGTAAATTGCCGCCAGTATGGCACTTTGTTTTCCAAAGTCACCCAAAGTTTTCCTCGTGAGGCAATCTCCCCGAATCTGAACGTGTGCCCTGACCCTAAAAGTTACCTATAGGTCACGCTGTTTGTTTTTTGCTGAGATGAAATGGAAAGAGAAAATAATTGACTGTCCTGTCTGTATGTTTGAGTCATAGAGGTGGGGCAGGCAATTTCTGATTGACATCTCAGAGTTTTAAATACGTTTATAGCAGGTATGGATCTTTGTAGGTCAAAAATATAAAATCTCCAGTGTTAAATAAGGAAAAGGTAGAGCAGTTTCTATAAGGGAATCAGGCTGCAGTTCAGGAAGGACAGTATATGGACCAATCAGAGTCTACAATATGTTAAAGTGGTTGTTCACCTTTCAATAAACTTTTAGTATGACGTAGAGAGTGAAATTCTTAGACAATTTGCAACTGTTTTTCATATTTTATTATTTGTGGTTTTTATTCAGCAGCTTTGCAATTTCAGCTATCCGGTTGCTAGGATCCAAATTGCCCTAGCAACCATGCATTGATTTAAATGAGACACTGGAATAGGAATAGGAGAGGCCCTGAATAGAAATATGAGTAATAAAAAGTAACAATATCCTTATTTGTTTTTTAGATGGGGTCAGAAAGAGTCAGAAGAAGATGCTAAATTATAAAAAAAAACTATTTAAAAAAAAATAACAATTTAAATGTTACTTTAGCCACTCTGTAACATACAAAAAGTTGACGTAAAGTTTGAACCACCCCTTTAAATCCAATCAGAGCTGATACTGTTAGGGCTTTGCTATGGGGACCATTGCTTGATCAGGTCCAGTCCAGTAAATGTAAAGTCAGACAGCTCTTACACAAGGACTTGTGGCTAGGAGTGCATATTGGGGGGCAACCAACAGAGTGTCCTGGCCTTGTTTGCCCTCATGCAGATGAACGCAGGCTGGCTACATTTACTTTATTTGGAAGAAATGTAGATATCAGATTTATTGCAACAGCCTAGTTGTGTGGGTCTGTAGTGCCTCCCATACATCAGATGAAATACATTTATGCTGGGCCAGAAATCATTCCAAAGATCATGATCTACAATAAAAATCTGCTAACAAGCCAAAAAAGCTCCGTGGTGATAAATGACAGGCCTTTATCTTGGTCCAGATGGCAAGTTGTTTACACTACAAAGACAACAAGAGTCCTTGACACTGAGTAAATGAGTTCAGGAAATGCTTTAAGGGTCATGCCTCACAAGGAAACTTCGGGCGACTTTGGAAAACAAATCGACGCGTGTGATTAGCCCCGACGTTTTTCATTTTAGCCGGCGCAGAGTGAGGGAAGGCGTTTGGGGAGATTGGTCGCCGCAAAAACGAGGCGATTAGTCGTCAGGCAACCAAATCTCCCCAAAACGCCCAGTGTGGCCTGACTAGTGGCGTAACTACCGAGGAAGCAGACCCCGCAGTCGCAGGGGGGCCCGGGGGTACAGGGGGCCCGGACGGGGCCTGCTTCCTCAGTATTATGCGCACATTTGCAGGACATTTGTACAGGCAATCAGCACCTCTGCAGACTGCCGGCTTAGGCAGATTTCCTCCAATCGGGGCCTGTGCCAGAACAGCCGTCAGAGTGTGAGTTCTACTTCCTCCCCCACACCGGAAGATGAAAAGCAGGGGATTCTCTGACTGAAGATGCGTTACTTCACATAACTGCGCTGCACAGAGTTTTTTCTTTTTAAAGAGCACACACACTGATTTATGATGCTAGTCTGGCACCGATCTATCGCATCTTCAGACTGTTCTGAACCAGGGCCCCTGCCCCCCTGCAACAGCGATGGGGTCAGAAGGGGAAGTTACCAATAAATTAAATGTTGCTGCTGGTATGTGCTGGAAGCCACCCCAGGTAAGGCATAAAGTAATGGGGTGAGGGGTGTGGATCATTCTCTTGTGCACATTTTGGAGGATGGCTTAAAGATTCTGCTTCAACTGAACTATGATTACCCCCTCCTCTTACTGGGCATTCAGTATATTAATTTTCAGTCATCCAAAAACTTCATGACCAGTGCTATGTTTGTTGCAGGAGCAGTGTCAGGGTGCTGGTGGACTACAATTCCCACAATGCTCCAAACTATTTTTGCTTTGAGGCTACACTGTTATATTTTTTATTACTTTATATTTATGTTCTCTGTTTATTTTTCACTTATCTTTTAACCTACTGTCTGCTTATTGGGGTAAATAGGACCCTAGCCACCTTCAGCCAAAAAATTATCAAGAACTGCTGTATAATTCAAAATCTATAAACAAATGATGGGCAGCTTTGTCTACTTCATAAAAAAATTAGGTCAGTTACAGTTGTGGTCCAGTCCGTGGTGTCTGGGGGGCCTAGTTGTAAAATGTTCTCACCAGGGCCCTTTGGTTTCGAGGGGGGGTAGGAACAAGAGCAGCAGAAGAGCGAAGCGGTGACAGACTCGCTGCCCTGACGGATTTGAATTTCCCTCCCACACTGGCTCTGTAAGCTGGACTATGGACTTGCTAAAAGGCAAATTGGTGGCTCAGTGACACCCCCCACCCCTCCGTTTCAGCACAGGAAGATACCTAGTAAGGACTTGGACTATTTCATTGCTGTAATTAGCCATTTTAATTTTTAACCCATGGAAATTTGATAGTTATTTTAATATATGTGCTGAGGTTATTATCTATGAATCCACCACAGTGCCATCTTCTATGAGTTCTGGGAGTATTTATACATAGAATTGCTACCATGCTATCTTGATATGAGTTCTGGGGGTATTTTACATGAAATTGCCACTGCATTCATTCTGCCAAGTGTTTTATGTGCATTATAAATGAAATTGCATCAGTAGCTTTTTTTCAGAACAATGAGATTTATAGGAAGAGGTTTAGAAGAAGAGCTAAAATAGATGCTTAGCTATCTCTATATTCTTCTGCAGTAACAGCTCATAAGTTTGCTCATAGCCTTTACAGAGAGATATGTCAAATTTACACTTTGCCATCCATCTATAGTTCTGGGGTATTTATATGTGGAATTGATACTTTGCTATTCTTCTATAGTTCTGGGGTATTTGTATGTGAAATTGACACTACTGTGCCATCCTTCTATGAGTTCTGGGGATATTATACATGCAATTCTCCCACTATTTTGTGTAGAGGGGGCCCTGAAATCCGAAGTTACGCCACTGGGCCTGACCCTAACATCTCTTCGTTGTCACATTACGGAATCTGAAGCAGTAGTAGATGTCTGTTCTCCATTCACAATACAGACCATGTAGGACCCCCTATACTTGCTATGGCAATCGCTGAAAGCACTTGAGCAAAAGCAAGTAATAAGGGGTCATTTCAGGGAATTTGTATCCTCTCATAATACTAAAAATCTCAGGAGCCAGATCACCCCAAATTACTCTACTTGGCTATGCTTTCATTGTCTGCTGATGAACTTCATTGGACACATCTTCCAAATGGTACACAGTTCACCTATGCAGTGGGCACAGGCACAATGCACAACGGATCTGTATATGGGCCCTAAGGGGCGCAGTTCTGTGTGTCTAAGCACTCTAACACTTTCACTGTCTGTTAAGTGAACCCTTATATATTTTTATTGGGCCCCTTTAACGCTTAAAGGGGTGGTTCACCTTTCAGTTAACTTTTAGTATGTTAGAGAATGGTCCATTCTAAGCAACTTTTCAATTGGTCTTCATTATTTATTTGTTTTTGAATTGTTTGCCTTATTCTGCTGACTCCAGCTTTAAAATGGGGGTCACTGACCCCACCGGACAGGTGTCTCTGGAGCCCCCCTCCACTGTCACAAAGTCCCCTCTGGCCTCTGGGACCCCTGCCCCTGTCACAACCTCCCTCCAGCCCACCTGCCCCTTCTTTCACACGCATGTACCTTTCTTCTTTTGGCGACCAGGGAAGGAAACTGATGTAGGGGGTAGCAGTAGGAGATTTGGGCAAGGAGCTGCTCTGAGCCGGAGGCACACAAAAGCCAGGGCCTATCGAGTTTTCTCCCTGTGTCCCACTGGCCCAGTCCAACCCTGAAGCTACAAATTTATTGTTATCGTTACTTTTTATTACTCATCTTTCTACCCATGCCCTCTCCTATTCATATTCCAGTGATTTATTCAAATTAGTGCATGGTTACTAGGGTCATTTGAACAACTAGCAACCAAATTGCTGAAATTGCAAACTGGAGAGCTGCTGAACAGAAAGCCAAATAACTCAAAAATTACAATAAAAAAAAATGAAAACCAATTGCAAATTGCCTCAGAATGTCACTCTCTACACATCATACTAAAAGTTTGTTTCGGGTGAACAACCCCTTTGATGCTGGGTTCCCATGTCAAATGCTAACATTGCCTTACCATAACTGTTCCCTTTGCTGCTGCTTTAGAGATAATTATTTGAAGTGTTCAAAGCAACTGAAGTAGCATTCATTCATAGACACATTGATATAGTTCATAAAACTGTTAATTTACTTGATTTATGTCAAAAGTTCCAGCTTTTAAAATGAAACAGCGAGACTCTGTATCAGGTATAATATATAATATGTTGTGTCTGATGAATGAAGAGATATGTTTTATACTTGATGAAGAGATTTAATTTAAAATTTTGAAATCTCAAAAGCTTGCATTGTTTATATAAACCAGTAAATACTGTATCATATTACCCCCCAAAAACTCTTTTTTTCCCCTTCTTTTGTTGAACAGGTTGTGGCAGTAAATGTGTGCCCCGGAACAAGCTAAATTCAACAGATGCCATTTTATTGCTAAAATCACACTTAAGGGCAAGTTACATCCTAATTATGTTTTCTTGCAGAACAAAGTGATTCAAGATCAAACACAGAACCATATGCCTGTTAGAATTTATTGCAGTCACATACAATTGTCTAGATTAGCTTTATAGCAACATTTACTTTCCCAGGTATAATCACTGATTCACTCGGACCTGAAACAGACACAAGGGACCTGTCCCTCCTCCGGTATCAATTTTTTCAATTAAACGTGAGTAAGGGAATGTGAAATCTCCTCAGTTCATTGGATTGAGATGGGTGGTGAATACCATTCCAAGGTCTTACCTCCATTTCTTATATTATGTTTTAAAACCATGCCTTTTCATTATTTTATAGCCATTCTGGATTGTAGTACAGCATTTGAATAGTCCCACATTCCAGCTACAGATACATGAAGCTTTGGCTATACTGCAGTCTCTACCTATCCTAGACAACCATGGCCCTGGGTCCACTATCTACTGGTTTAGTTATGTTTATATAGTTTAAGCAAAAAATATAACAAGGAGATAACAAGGAGCCTTAAAGGGATACTGTCATGGAATTTCTTTTTCCAAAACACATCAGTTAATAGTGCTGCTCCAGCACAATTTTGCACTGACATCCATTTCTCAAAAGAGCAAACAGATTTTTTTTTATATTTAATTTTTAAATCTGACATGGGGCTAGACATATTTTCAGTTTCCCAGCTGCCCCCAGTCATGTGACTTGTGCTCTGATAAACTTCAGTCACTCTTTACTGCTGTACTGCAAGTTGGAGTGATATCACCCCCTCCCTTCCCCCCCAGCAGCCAAACAAAAGAACAGTGGGAAGATAACCAGATAACAGCTCCCTAACACAAGATAACAGCTGCCTGGTAGATCTAAGAACAGCACTCAATAGTAAAATCCAGGTCCCACTGCGACACCTTCAGTTATATTGAGTAGGAGAAACAACTGCCTGCCAGAAAGCAGTTCCATCCTAAAGTGCTGGCTCTTACTGAAAGCACATGACCAAGCAAGATGACCTGAGATGGCACCTACACACCAATATTACAACTAAAAAAAAATACACTTGCTGGTTCAGGAATTACATTTTATATGATAGAGTAAATTATGTGCAGTGTAATTTAGAAATCAAAACGACATCATAAAAATCATGACAGAATCCCTTCAAAGCAGTAACTCAAAATTGGTCAGAATTGTCACAATCCCAGAATCAAAGAATGTTGCACATGAGAATTGGAGGCTAGGAGACCCTATATAAATGAATCTATTATATTTCTGCTGCCGAGTGTTTCACAAGAATTCATGTAGCTTCTTAGGTTTCCATTGATCCATAAACACCTTCAAAAAACATTTACATAAATTAAGATCCAATCTGTCGGTTGCTCTTTTGGAATAAACAGATGGCAAAGATGAGTATAGGGGGTATGGCAAGCCTTTGCTTTGTGTGTAGGTAGCTGACATTTGAAACTCAAAGTTTTGTACCAACACTGCTTTATAAAGGGCTGTTATATACAGGGTGCAAATGATACAACATGCAGTTATGTTAGATGAATGCTGCTTTATGTATGGAGCTGAAGCCCAAAATGATGGAGCAATGTGGGAATCATAGATGAGTGCAGGCCAACCTGAACCCCTCACTGCTGATATAAACACTTTTTATGACAAGGCAGGCACAAATGAAGGGGAAAATTTGGTCACCAAATAGGGGCACTCCAGCTGCCTCTTTCACATCTGACCAGGTTGATGGGGACTGTATCACTAATGCAGAGAGAGCAATTGTCAAAGGTATGTTTTAAAAAATAGAAATTCAGAATTAAAATTAACAGAGGTGCCTTTTTTGCTGCCCCTAGTAAAGTACCGTCTGAGTCAAAGTTCTCACCTTGCCTGGTGGCTGAAGCGCCCCTGGGTAAGATTTTATCAGCTGTCCTAATGGTTATGCATTGGGCAAGCGTATTGTCGGCTTCTATCTGCTTAATAAATATTAACGAGGAGGAGAGAAGTGGATGTTCTGAAATCAGCTCTTCCTTTTAAAGAACAGTTTCTGCCTGTATGCGGCTACACATATCCAAGCGGAGATCCGCCTGAAATAGATGAAAGCTGGTATTTTAAAGTCAATCTACGTTCTGTGTAGCTGCATACAGGCAGAAACTGTTCTTTAAAAGGAAGCGCTGATTTCAGTGCATCCACTTCATTTATATTCATTAAGCAGAGAGGAGCAAGCACTATTCTTGTGTGCCCAAGAGTAGTGGGACGTGGTTCTGTTCTTTCTTCCAGACTGTCCAAACCTTGCTAATGCACCTTGATTATCAGTTGCTCCCTTTTTTTTCTTGAGGCACTTTATTGTTATTTTGACCTACTATTTTGGATCTTTTTTCATCTAAAAAAAAATAAAAGAAAGAAAGAAACCTTTGATCAAAATTTCATATTTTTGCAAACTAAAACAGGTTGTCTTGTAGTTTTCCACTGTATTTTTCACCATTCATGCTTCCACCACAAGATACCCAACTCCTTAGTAAGATGCTGCAAGATACAACCACCATAAGTACTTCTTTATAAGTATTTTAGGAATTTTTATATAAAACATACCATTTAGGGGGGTATTTATCAATGGTCAAGTTGTTTTTCCATGAGAATTTTTTAATAAAATTGAATTTTTCAAGATTTATCATACCCCAAAGCTGGAATAGCTCAGATCCAAAAATACACCATCTAAAACATGTTGAGGTCATGTAAGAGTCAATGGCAGAGTTCCCTTGAACCATTTGAAAATGTTTGTAGCCTTTTTGTTTGGTGGGTTTCGCTCGAAAACTCAAGTACTACACTGATTCGAGTTATTTCTTAAAACAGAAACTATTCAAGTTCTTTCAAGGTATAAAAAAAACTTCACAAAGCTCTAAAATTTGCCCTTTGATAAATAACCCCCTAAATCATCACATTCACAACTTTTTTTCATTTCTGTGCTTTGAAATAAAAGATTAAAAATATAACATAAAAATTTTGCAGTGTAGCTGAAACATTTATAATATCAGATAACTGGTCAAGGGCAAGGAACTTTAAATAGGTAAATTAGTAGCAGAATGGCATGTTTTGACTGGACCTTTTTGGACAACTTTAGAGTGTGACTTAAGTCGAGATACCATCTTTAATTGTACACACATGGCTCCTTAAAAATATGTGGGAATCCAAGGCAATCTATTCTGCATCACAGCCATCCAAGTACGGCAATTTGATGCAACATATTATTATTGATCTCTGCAATATCTAGCTGTGATTCTGTGAGAATGTTCTTTTCTTCGGGAAATACTTTTAGACTTCTAGGGGCAGATTTATCAAGGGTCAAAGTGGATTCGAGTGAATTTTCAAAGTTCAAAAAGCTCGAATTTCGAAGTATATTTTTGGGTACTTCGCCATTGAATTGGCAACTACTGCGAATATTCAACCATTCGATAATGGAAGTACTGTCTCTTTAAAAAAACGTAGACTTCAATAGTTCGCCAAATTAAACTTGCCAAAGTGCTATGGTAGCCTATGGGGACCTTCGAATGCATTTTTCTACGTCTTTTGTAGTGGAAGTAAAATCGTTCGATCGATCTCTGAAATCGTACACTTAGGGGCACATTTACTTAGTTCGAGTGAAGGAATAGAATAAAAAAAACTTCGAATTTCGAATTGACTACTTCAACCTTCGACTTCTAATCGAACGATTCGAACTAAAAATCGTTCGACTATTTGACCATTTGATAGTCGAAGTACTGTCTCTTTAAAAAAAACTTCGACCCCCCTACTTCGGCAAGTAAAACCTACCGAAGGTCCCCATAGGCTTTCTAACAATTTTCTGGTCGAAGAAAAATCGTTCGATCGATGGATTAAAATCCTTCGAATTGTTCGATTCGAAGGATTTAATCGTTCGATCGAATGAATTGTGGTAAATCCTTTGACTTCGATATTCGGAGTCGAAGGATTTAACTTTGACAGTCGAATATCGAGGGTTAATAAACCCTCGATATTCGACCCTAAGTAAATGTGCCCCTTAATGTACAAGGAAAGTAGAAGGGCTTAAGTCAGTAGGTCCCAATTAATTTGTACCCAAAGTTTGAGGTCTCCATTCTGTAAGTACATTCTAACTCAGAAGTACCCAACCTTTTTTTTTTATCCATGAGCCACATTCAAATGTAAAACAAGTTGGGAAGCAACACAAGCATCTAAAACATTCCCGAGGGTATCAAATAAGGGCTAGGATTGGCTATTTGATATCCTTTATGTTGTATGGACTGTGGACAGGAGGCTCTGTTTGGCAATGCACCTAGTTTTTATCCAACCAAAATTTGCCTCCAAGCCTGGAATTCAAATATAAGCACCTGCTTTGAGACCATTAGGAGCAATATCTAAGGGGTTGGTGAGCAACGGCCACTGGTTGGGGATCACCGTATATATCCAAAAGATTACAGAATACTTTGTAAAGACTAAATGCAAACAAATCCCTCAAGAAACCATTGAATAATTGTGACCTTATTGAACTACTGAGACAGAACTCTGGTATTAAGCTCTCCTGGTGGCTTGAACATTATCTACTGGCAGATCATGATATACTTTTTCATCACCACTGACTTAAACCATGCCTCGCACATTTCTACAGAACCATTTACTATAGAAAACAAGCACTCAGATCTGTAGACTTTTTTTTGCATGCAGCATGTATATATATTTGTACAGATTTACACATTTGACAAAGCAAGTTTCTCTTAGAATATGTGTATACATCCTAACAGGAAACTGCCATAACATCATCTATTGTTGAATGCCTGCCATGATAAGATGCCACACCAAATGAAATATAAACAAAATCAACACATAAAAAGCCAAAGAAATCAGAACAGGGCAGTAGGGCACTGCTTACAGTAGAGAAACCCCAGACTTCCATCCACTAAGGATATACAGTAGCAAAGATGGATCTTTAAATAGAGAATCAAAGACTTCCTTTTCTACAGAACATCAGAACATTATTTTGTGATCTTTAATAACTTAATATCAGAAGCCTTGGGGGTCTAAATAGAAGGAGTGGGCATAATGTGGAGGTCAGGGGAATGGGTTGCCATTGGTGAAGCAAGGTGAAGCCATTCTAGGATTAGAAATCAGACAATGGAGCAAGTCTGGTTCTGTACCCTCTTTCTAACCTGAATGGCAGGGTCTTTGGACCAGGCTCAATGTGCAGGCCCACCCTCCTTCTCTTTGTTCATATAGGTCTATTGTGGAAGAGGCAGGGGTAGATAAAGGCACAAGGAAGTTTAGTAAAGGGGTTAAGTAGTATTAAGTAGTATTAACAGTAAGGATATTATAGTAGTTGTGGGTGCCTTTCAGCAGGTGGGCCATTAGGTAGGTTTTGTTATAGAGATGGTAGTGGTAGAAGCATGTAAAGAATGAAGGTGGCAATCTCTTTGGCTTTCCACAGTCATGGGGCCAGGGGTTTCAGCCCACAAGTTTTTTTTACCATCTAAATGAATTTTTCACCTAAGTTTGGTTTAAAAAAATACACATATCCAACAAGTTCAACTTTTTAAGTCTATGTACAACCTGATTTGATCAAGAGGAAGGTAACAAGCCCTGTTTGAAACCTCTTCGATTTGTCTCAGAGGGGAAAAAATTCCTTCCTGACTCCATGATGGCAATCGGACCAAGCCCTGGATCAACTTGTACTACAAGCTATCTTCCATAACCCTGCATTTCTTCACTTGCTAAAAAGCCATCTTCTTCAAGCTATCTAATGTATCAGCCTGATTCAGGGAGAGAATTCCACATCACTATAAAAAACACTTCTGAATATTTAGGCAGAACCTCCTTTCTTCTAATGAAAATGGGTGACCTTGTTTCAGCTGGGATGACCTACTGTTAAATAAAGCATTAGAGAGATTATTATATGATCTCCTTATATATTTATACATAGTTATCATATCTCCCCTTAAAGGAAAGGCAAGCTCGAAATCTTGTACATTATGTTTTGGGCTTCTGTACCAGCCCAAGGCAACCAAATCCAATTAGCAAGGAAGATCTATGTCTCCTAATCTGCCCCAGTAGCTCCCCATCTTCTTTTCTGCTGATTCACTGCACATGCTCTGTGCTGCTGTCACTTACTGAGCTTAGGGACCAACTCAAAATATACAGTACACATAGAATAGAAATGTCACAATATAAGACTGATTAGTAATTAATACAGATAATTACTACATGGCAGCACAGAAACCAGTGCAACTAGTATCAGTATTTAATAATCAGCCTTGTAGCATCAGCTTATATTACAGACCAACCTCATTTTCTGCTGGATAATTTGCGACGACTCTTAAGATTAGCTTCTCAACAGCTGCTCAGAGCCCACTGAGCATGTGAGTGTCACAGGCCCTTTCCAAGATGGTGACCCCCTGTGACAAGTCTGAAGTCCTGGATCATTGCTGCTATTGACAAGCTGAAACGTTAGGCTGGTGCAATAAGTTCGGTATATAAAACATGACATTTTTAGCTCTATTCATTTTTAGGTTTTAGTTCTCCTTTAAGTGTCCTTCTCAGTGTGAACAACCCCAACTTGGCCAGTTTTTTCGCATAGGTGAGATTTTCCACACATTTTACCAGCTTAGTTGCCCTTCTCTGTATAGCATATTCTAGATGGGGCTTTTAGTATGGCGTAGAGAGTGATATTCTGAGACAATTTGCAATTGGTTTTCATTTTGTATTATTTGTGGTTATTTATCATCTTTGCAGTTTGCAATTTCAGCTATCTGGTTGCTAAGGTCAAAACTACCCATTGATTTGAATAAGGGACTATGAAGAGGAAAGAGCCTGGGCAGAAAACATTATTAATAGAAAGTAGCAACAATAATAAATGTGTAGCCATGCAGAGCATTTGTTTTTAGATGGGGCCAGTGACCCCCATTTAAAATCTGGAAAGAGTCAGAAGAGGAAGGCAAAAAATTCAAAAACTATAAAAATTAAAAAATGTCCAGTTGAAAGGTTGCTTATAATTAGCCATTGTATAACTTACTTAAAGTTAACTTAAAGGTGAACCGCCCCTAAAAAGTTTTAACTTACATTTTGCTAAAAAAAATGTTTTCTACAATATAACATTAGGAAAGATTTCTTATAGTTAAGGGTTATTACATCTTGCTAAATTTTATGTATGAGAATGTCTCTTGAATGTTAATTAATTAAGTATTATCTTGTACAGGCAAATAGCTAAATATGGAAGCAGAAATATAAGCAATATGTGACTTGGAAAGAAGAGGAAGTGCAGTTTCTGGCTAGTGTCTGTCTCCTGGCATTCCTTCTGTTTAGTTCCCTTCGGATAAGACGAGTGTCATTTTCGGGATTCCATCATAAGGAAAACAATGGGAGGATGAGGCATCGGGATCAATCGGTAAAAATATCCTTGTTTACAAGGCAGATATTTATTGGAAAGGTCAGAGACGCTACCCATTTCATCCTCTTCCTTCTGATAATGTGTTCAGTGCAAATGATAAAGAAAGGGGTTTTGGTGATAAATAAAAGAAAACAAGAAAAACATACACACGCAGTGATAATCAGAGACAGACAATCTAGCAAGAAGTTAAAGAGTTCAACAGGAGGTCCAGCTTCCATTCTCTAGTTCACAGCTGACTTGCCAAGATGCTGCAGCTTCTTCTTCTTCTTACAATCTCTCTCTGTTCAAGACTGAAATCAGTGACCCCACTGGGTAAGTATGTTTATAAATCCCGAAAACTACGCAATGATTTCAGTGATCTGTAAATTAAAGGGAATACTGCCATTTAGAGCAATGCTGGCTGCACTGTATGGTTTTATTTTTCTTTGTGTGGCTGTGAGCATACGACTACCACAACACTAGGCAGCTCAGTTATGGCTGATGTATTTATACTCAACTGTTGTTGAACTGCAATACCCAACATCTAAGCCATTTCAGTTCAAACTACATATACACACACACACACATAGTATTGAAGTGTTGGTGACAGTTGCCATTCACTGAAACTGTCAGCACCAACTCAGGCTTTTTTTTACAGTACAGGTATGGGATCTGTTATCCAGAAGCTCCAAATTATAGGATGGCCATTCCACATACACTCCATTTTAAGCAAATAATTAAAAACATTTTTAAAAAAAACTGTTGGTGGCAGTTGCCCTTCACTGAAACTGTCAGCGCCAGCTCAGGCTTTTTATAGTACAGGTATGGGATCTGATATCCAGAAACTCTAAATTACAGGAAGCCCATCTCACATACACTCCGTCTTAAGCAAATAATTACAGTTTTTATAAAATGATTTCCCTTTTCTCTGTAATAATAAAGCAGCACTTTGTACTTGATCCCGGCCAGGAAATAATTAAGCCTTATTAAGGGCAAAACAATCTTATTGGGTTTATTTCATGTTTAAATAATTTTTTTTAATGTATGGAGATCAAAATTACTTTAAGACCCCTTATCTGGAATACTCCAGGTCCCAAGAATTCTGGGTAACAGGACGTATACCTGTATAACACAGAGATCTGCAACTGCTATTCTACCTAAAAAAGATGAATTATTTATTGTACCAAATCTAGTGGCATGGTTTTGTCCCATAGGAGCTAATCAGATCTACCTTTAAGGCAGAGACACACGTGGAGATTCAGGGAGATTCAGTCACCCCTCGACAAATCGCCTCTTCTTCGGGCACTTATCTCCCAGAACTGGCTTTCCTGCCGGCTAGAATCTAAATCGCCGGTGGGATGGCACTTGGAGCACTGCCTCACGAGGAAACTTCGGTCGACTCTGGAAAAAGAAACGCTCCAAGCGTCATCCGCCAACGGTTTCGATTCTAGCCGGTGGGAAGGGATTGCGGAGAGATTAGTCGCCCGAAGTGGAGGCGATTTGTCACTGGGTGATCAATCCAACCCGAATCTCCACGTGTGTCTCTGCCCTTAGGCCTTTTAAAAGACTTTGATCAGCTGGCTAGTCTTGAAATCCATAGAACTGATGATTTAATTTCGTATTATATTTTAATCGTGTATTTGTCAATTCATTTCAATGTTCCAATCTTACAGTGTAAATCCAATTTTCAGTCCAGTCTGCATCACCAGGTTTTTACCTTGGAACTCTTCTATAAGTTTTTCTGACAGCTTTCAAATGATTGTGTTGCCTCTCAGCCAAACTGTCAGTTCTTACTTCCAGAAACGATTTCAGAGCTAATTATCTTTGTAACTGATTTTACACATAATGCGACAGTCAGACAGTTTCAGGTTTTGTCGATACAGTCAGCATTATCTCGTCTAATACCAAAATAATCTCCAAAGCCATTGTCTAATTTTGAAAAGTTAAAATTCACAGTTACGTCTTAACATAAGCCTTCTATATTTACATTTACAAAAATATGTTTTAAAATCATTTTCATTGTGAATCAGCAATTATGAAAAACAGGAACAGTTATGGGACCTGCTATCCAGAATTCACCTGACCTGGGGTATTCCAGATAACAGCTCTTTCTGTAATTTGGATCTTCATACCTTAAATATGTAAGAAAATATATTAAACATTAAATAAACCCAATAGGTTTTGCCTCCAGTAAGGACTCGTTATATTTTAGTTTGGATCAAGTACAAGGTACTGTTTCATTATTACAAAGAAAAAGGAAATCATTTTAAAAATTTTTATTATTTGGATAAAATGGGAGATGGCCATCCTGTAATTCAGAGCTTTCTGGATAATGGATTTCCAGATAACGGATCCCATACCTGTAATAAAATGAAATCTTTTCTTTTCAGTTAAATATCACAAAACCTTCTCATTTCAAGCCTTTGCTTTTTTTAAGGGGGGAGTGGAGAGTCTTTGTTAGTAGTGATGGGCGAATTTATTCTCCAGCTTCAAAAAAATGGACGCCGGCGCATTTTTGCCAGGGAATGTGCGCCGGTGTCCAAAAATTGCTGCTTCGCAAATTTTTTGCCGTTTCGTGAATTTCGCTGGAAATTTGCAAAATTTTTGCCAAAGCGAAATGGCCCAAATTCGCCCATCACTATTTGTTATTCCATAAAAACCTAACATAGGAAAGTATGTATGTGCAATTTTTAGGTGACATGTTCATTTAAAACATGAATACTTAAAAATATAACACATGATTCTTCTTTGCAAATTCTAAGTTAACCCAGAGTTATTTTTGGCTAGGATGTGCTCGTCAGACATTTCGGATCAAGCTCCTAGCATGGCTACAGATATATGAAAACAGTTTTGTAATAACCAGCTTTTAGTATTTATTCCAAATCTCTAACTTCAAACTGAGCATTCCAGAGTCGACCGAACTATCCTCTGCTACTTATGGAGATGCACCTTTAAATTTGTTATTATTTGTATAAACATTTGTATTCTAACTGAGTTTTATCTACCCCACTAGCTCTTGATCCATGTTCTGCATACATAAGCCTCAATGAGCCCTGGAGGAATACAGACCAGGTATTCAATGAGTCCCAAGACAAACCAATGTGCGACAACCATTTGGATGGAGAGTGGTATCGTTTCACTGGCATGGCTGGAGATGCAATGCCAACTTTTTGTATCCCAGAAAACCACTGTGGCACTCATGCTCCAGTCTGGCTGAATGGAAGTCATCCAAGCGAATCGGAAGGCATTGTACAAAGACAAGCCTGTGCTAACTTCAATAATGATTGCTGTATGTGGAACACCACTATCGACATCAAGGCTTGTCCAGGAGGATATTATGTCTATCGACTAACGAAGCCTAGTGTCTGCTTCCACGTATATTGCGGACGTATGTGTTTCCTTTCTCTTTTTGATCTGTTTTTTAGAGATTGTATTGGGTCCATAAAAATACACAATATTTATAGTCTGGTCTAAAACCACAGCAAATTATAAAATATTAGTACATCCCCCAGAAATCAGATATCAAATTTAAAAAAAGATTGTTTTACTATTATATCTCTGCTGATACTTTTTTTTTGTCAGTGAAAAGATATAGGTACAGTTGCCAAGAAAAAATAGATTTTTTCTTTCATTTCCTAGGGAAAACGGATGAAAACGAATTGATTTTGGTTGCTATTGACAACTGGACTGGTGCAATTTAGTTAATGACCCCTGCATATATGTGTCACCCTTCTACTGTTTAGCTATGCGGAATATGTTGATGCATAATGAATATATGTTAAAGGGGAAATTCATCTTTAAATTTGTACATTTAAAATTTTATATCTTGCAAAGGTTCGTGGGGCTGGGGGCGGCTTTGAGGGGGGCTTTCATGGAAAATATTCCGGGTGCAGCAACTACTTGATATTAACACGTTCCTACAATTTTTATAAGAACATGTCAGTATTGCTTTAAGCTTTTTTTTCTTATTTTTATTCATGAGGTCTCCAGTTTCAGCCAAACTTGAGAACTAGAGCCTAATATACCAGCAACCTGGCAGTAAATTGCAAGAGACTGGAATATGAATAGTATAGGGCCTGACTAAAACGATAATAAGAAAAAGTAACAAGTAGCAATAACAACTGAACTAGAATTGAACAAGAATTGTAGCATCACAAAAAGAATTGTAGCATCACAAAAAGTTTTTTTTCTTATGGATTCCGTGACCCTCATTTGAAAGCTGAACAGTGACAGAAAGAAAAAAGTATATAATTCAAAAACTATAAAAAAAATTAAGCCCAATTGACAATTTGTAAAAATAGGACATTCTACAACATACTTAAAATTAACTCAGAGGTTAACTACACCTATGATAATACTAATTGGTACATATTTCAGCCTCATCAGCCGAAAATATACCCCTCTGTTCATAATTACATTACATTCTGAAAAAGCACAGTTACAGCTAAGATGTTTTGGGATAAATGATTTCCTCTGTTCGTTCAAACTGAAAAAGATATTTTAGGTTGGTGTGTGTGACTATTTAGCATATCAGTTTCAGTCTTGAAATTCCAGACAGGAAAATTATGCAAGTAGAGGGTTATTGGTCTAAAAACAAAGAGATCATTCACACTGGCAATAGTAGTACTCTTCTCTTTTAACCTATTTTTACGTTATTAAATATTATTCTTTTGAATTGTATCCAAATTCTGATTGCTCGTTAACTTTAAAAAAATAATGCATATATTTTCAAAGCCCAACTGTGCAGATACTGGTTGCCCATTGAGTCATTCTTGACTTATCCACTTTTCCTTTTATGTATAGGATCAAAATGAAAGAATTTCCTAAATAAATTTGGCTTAACCTCATTGATGTCTTGCTCATGTGGGTATCACATTGGCTGAAGACAGTATAAGTCTGCGTATTCCATTCATTAGTGAATGTTCTAGGCCCATGGAGATTTATTTTTGCCATAGGGCAGAGACACACATGGAGATTCTGGGAGATTAGTCAACCGGAGACAAATCGCCTCTTCTTCGGTCAACTAATCGACCTGAACTGCCTCCCGCTGGCAGTTTGTTTTCCGAAGTTGTCCTAAGTTTCCTTGTGAGGTAACTTCGGGTGACTTAGGAAAACGAAGAGCTTCGCCTGCCATCCCATTGGCGGTTTTCATTCTAGCCGGCAGGAAGGCAGGGGAAAGCAGTTCGGGGAGTTTAGTCGCCCCGAAGAAGAGGAGATTTGTCGCCCCGAAGAAGAGGAGCGGGCGACTAATCTCCCCGAATCTGACCGTGTGTCTCTGCCCTTAGGGAGCTTAATCCACTGAACCAACAAGGGGCTCTTTACATGTATAAGCAGCTTAACTAACATCCTCCTCCAATCAAAAATGCTGCAAGTTTCAACAAGATGCATATTTATTTATATTTATACATATTTATACCATATTCCTTAATGTAAATAGAATATGTATTAGTAAAATTAGGTTTAAAAAAAATGGTTTATTGTGGAAATTGTTTTTAGAGCAAATCATTGTGTAATATGTCCATCCTCTGAACAGTGTTTTTGTGTATTTTGCCAGATTTCTATGATATCTGTGACGTTATTGATTGCCGAGGGACGTGCGTGGACTCTGGAGATTGTGTTTGCAACAGTGGAACAGTACTAGGACCAGATGGGCAGACATGTCTTGGTAAGTAAGATTGGTATCTGGGTAAGCATAGCACTATGTAGAGCAGTGATCCCCAAGAAGTGGCTCGTGGGCAATATGCTGCTCGCCAACCCCAGTTGCTGCCGGTGGCCTCAAAGCAAGTGCTGGAATTTCTGGTTTGGAAGCAAGTTTTAGTTGCATAAAAACAAGATGTCCTGTATTCTGCCAGTCCACATACCAATAGTCAATCACAGCCCACAATTGACACCACCAGGAACTTTTTGGATTCTTGTTGTTCCCTAACTTTTTTTTACATTTGAATGTGGCTCACAGGTAAAAAAAAGGTTGGGGATCCCTGATGTTCCCTACTGCACATAGTGTTATATAGGGTTTCCGTAGACTCTGTGGCTTTACATAAGTCATAGAATTGCTATGCAGCTTCTTATACTAATATTGTATATCAGGGGATATGTTATTGATGTATAATACATTTTATATATATATATATATATATATAAAACACACATATATATATATATATATATATATATAAATATATATATATATATATATATATTTATATTTATATTTATATTACAGACAAGGTATACCAGGAATAATACAGACTTCAAATTTCTATTGGAGATTTAAAATATATATGAACCATTTTTTTTTATTTAAAGGGGTGGTTCACTTTTAAGGTAATTATTTAGTATGTTATAGAATGGCCGATTCTAAGTAACTCTTCAATTGGTTTTGATTATTTATTTTTTATAGTTTCATAATTATTTGCCTTTTTTTCTGACTCTTTGCAGCTTTCAAATGGGTGTTGTTGACCCCTTCTAAAAAGCAAATGCTCTGTAAGGCTACAAATGTATTGTTTTCCTAATTTTTATTACTCGTCTTTTTGTTCAGGCCCACTCCTATTCATATTCCAGTCTCAAATCAGTGCATGGTTGCTAGGGTAATTTGAAACCACAATGCTGAAATTGCAAACTGGAGAGCTACTGGATAAAAAGCTAAATAACTAAAAAACCACAAATAATAAAAAATGAAAACCATTTGTAAATTGTTGCAGAATATCACTCTCTACATCATACTAAAAGTTATTTCAAAGGTGAAACACCCCTTTAAAATCAGTTCAAAGGTGTGTTACTCTGAACTTCTGGACCCCCCACACTTATTGGGCAAAGGTTAAGGGGCACATTTACTTAGCTCGAGTGAAGGATTAGAATGAAAAAAACTTCGAAATTCGAAGTTTCTTTTTGGCTACTTCGACCATCGAATTGGCTTCTTCGACCTTCTACTACGACTTCGACTTCGAAACGAACTATTCGAACTAAAAATCGTTCAACTATTCGACCATTCGATAGTCGAAGTACTGTCTCGTTAAAAAAAACTTTGACTACCTATTTCGCCACCTAAAACCTATCGAGCATCAATGTTAGCCTATGGGGACCTTCCCCATAACCTTTCTAAGCAATTTCTGATCAAAGGAAAATCGTTTGATCGATGGATTAAAATCCTTCGAATCGTTCAATTCGAAGGATTTAATCGTGGATCGAACTATTTTTCCTTCGATCGTTCGATCGAAGTATTTGCGGTAAATCCTTCAGCTTCGATATTCGACCCTTAGTAAATGTGCCCGCTACTGTGAACTTCTCACCCTGACACCAACAAATGCACTTAATGCTCTTACACACGAGTGATTTTCTTGTGAATTTTATGTGCATTTGAGATGCAGGTTTTTGGGCACCTAAGTGCATGAACTAATTCATTATATTATTTTCTGCCTGGTTTTACCTGCCAGCATTCAATATGCATTTAAAACACAATCAAATTTAGCACAGTGGCATTTTTGGTACAGTCATATTAAAATTGGAAGATCGATCTTTAACTTGTATTGAAAAAAAATAATTTAAAAAGGCAGTACTGTATTAATTACTACTAATTAATACTGATAATTACTACATGACAGCACAGAAACCAGTGCAATTAGCATCAGAATTTAATAATCAGCCCTGTAACATCGGCTTATATTACAGACCAACCTCATTTTCTGCTTGATAATTTGTGACGACCCCTAAGTTTAGCTTCTCAAGAGCTACTCAGAGCCCACTGAGTATGTGAATGTCACAGACACTTTCCAAGATGGTGACCCCCTGTGACAAGTTTGAAGTCCTGGATCATTGCTGCTATTGACAAGCTGAAACTTTAGGCTGGTGCAATAAGTTCAGTATATACAATATGGCATTTTAGCCATAATAATTTTTAGGGTTTAGTTTTCCTTTAATGCATTCTTATTGATGTATGGTTATTTATAAAAAAGAACCTCATCTAAGGCCTATTTATAAACGCAGGTATGGAATCCCTTGTCCCCATAACTCATTATGCCGAAAGTTCCAAATTACAAGAAAGCTGTCTCCCACAGAGTCCATTTTAAGCAAATAATTTGGATTTTTGAAAATGATTTTCTTTTTCTCTGTAATAATAAAACAGATTCTTGTACTTGGTCCTAACTAAGTCGCATGAATCCATATTGGTGGCAAACCAATATTCAGTGTTTAAATGTTTCTTAGCAGACAAGATATGGAGATCCAAACTACAGAAAGATTCTTTACTTGGAAATCTCCAGATTTTGATTAATAGAGCCTATACCTGTACAGTATATTTCTTTGTTGAGAGAATGTACTCGTAATAGAGTCCTGTGCAGGTCCATTATTTGGGACCCGACCCGTACCCGCAACCTGCAATCCACAACCCGGACCCGAAACCCGCATTCTTACCCACTTGGACCCGCTACCCGACCCGCAAGTACCTTATCAGCAACCCGGACCTGTGGCCCGCTGACCATCAAAAATCTGTGCTGTCATTGTAAACTGGAAGTGACATCATCAGAAGGAGACGTGACCAGAAAAAAGGAGTAAATATCGATATTGAGAAGATCCGCGGCCGGACCCGCGACCCGCAAAGCCACAGAACCGCCAACCCGCGTCTATACCCGCACCTGGAACTTCTACACGCATCCCGCAGGGTACCGCAGCTGCAAGACTCGTAATAATAATAAGAATTTGTGGGGTCACAGTACCCATGATCTAGTAATCCATAGTAACCATCATCATCATGTAGTGTTTTACTGATCACCTATTTGCTGATTGTTTCCAGTGGGTTACTTGACATACCTTTCACATTTCCATATTATATCGTAAAATGCTTACACCACCAGGTGAGAACAGAGAGACATCTGTTGTAAAAGTTATTTTAACATATTCAAAGACATGATAATGTTTTCATCTCATGACCACTCTGTCTATTACTTATGCCTTGGAAACCGATTATCGTCAGTATTTTTCTTTTTAATGGGGATTAAAGTCTCATCTCAGGTTGATTTGATGTATGAATTGCTGATTAAAAAGATAACCAACATGGCTTCTGCTGAGCTAAAGAATGGGCACCTGTCTCCCACTAACGAACCGTGTCTCATGCCAAGAATATTTTTAGTTTCTGTCTGCCACGAGAGCAGAAACTGACTTTCTTCTGGTTTATATCGTCTCTGACTTAATACACTACAGAAAAATAATCTGTCAGCTCCTACTGCCAATCCATTCATTTATTCAGATGAAATCATGTTAGAGAGACAGATGCTTCTAAAAAGATGAGGGAGGAGAAGGTTATTGAGGAAAGTACAGAAATAAAGAGAAAGATGATTGAAAAGAAGCAGTGACAGAAGAGAAGCTGCTTTCTATATGTTAAAAAGAACTAAGGCACACAGGTATCTTTAAATTTCCCAATGAATTCAAAAGTATCAACCAAAACGAAAATGTGGCAAAGTGTGTTGAAGGTAAGTTCTTCCACAGCGATAGGTCTTCTGAATTAATAAAGCAAATAAAAATGCTTTTCTCTTACCTCCAAACATTTCCAGGTTTAAAACAGGGACTTTTTGGCCATCCTCTAAATTGCCCAATCCATGTGCTACGCGCTTCGCCGCACTTCGCCAGGCGTAGTTTCGCCAGTGCTCTGCAAATTCACTTAAATCCGAAGTTGCGCTCAGGGGTAGAGTAAGGTTGCGAAGTTGCGCTAGCGTTGATTCGCTAAGCGAAGCGAAGTTACGCTAGCGATGGTTAATTTGCATACGGCACCAAATTCAAATTTCAATGGAGGAATACGTACAATCACTACAAATGCCTGGGAAACCTTCAAAACATCAAATAAAATTTTTATTTTGCCCTACACATGTGCCCACTGTATAGTTAAGTTGCCATGAGTTAGGAAATGTAGGGGGGAAGGAGGGGAGCCCCAAAAAATTTTTCGATCTTTTTCAGTCTATCACCCATAATATAGAAAAAACGCCAGCGTTTTTTGGGACTTAGAAAAAATGTGAACTTTTTTTGAAGCAATCCCTATCTACTTTATTGCGCTTCGCCCGGTCTGAGGTGGCGAAGGAAGTCTAGCGTAAAAGGTAGCGTTCAGAACAATGCGCACGTTAGTGAATTTGCGTAGTTACGTCCGTTGCGCAAATTCGCCAGGCGTAAGGGTGCGAAGTAACACTAGCGAATTTACGCCAGCGTTCGTTAGTGAATTTGCGAAGTAACGAAAATGCCCAACGCTAGCGAATTGACGCTAGGGTTAGGCGCTTCGGCGCATAGTGAATTTGCCCCTTAGTATTTAGGCTACCGTGGAGCTCCCAAATTTTTCATATTAGTAGAATCTCTCCAGTACAAATGTTGGGTTTGGATGCCAAGCCCCAAACCATCATCCAGGGGAAATAGAACACAGTAGCAGCATGTGAGCTTGCACTTGCAAAAGCTCCAAGTCCAGAAATATTAAAGTGCAAAGGTTTTCATGTGCGACATGTACAAAGAGAACAAAACACATAAAAAATTATTTAACAGCACACCCCAAATAACAAGGAAGAAGGGAAAAAACACAACTTTAATAGCAATTAATAGTTGCCATGTTTGGGAAAAACATGAGTTTAGGGATGAAAAATGTTCTGCATATTTATATCATGCTGAGAAACTTGCATGAGATATTATATAAACTATAGCAAGGGTCACTAGTGCTTTATCAGACTGAGTTCCCATGACATCACATTGTATTTAGATCCTAACATGTTCTTATAGTTTATGTTCCCTAAGTTCCCAAGTTTATACTTTTCCGTTTCTCATATTCAGATCTCATATTATCTTTGCAAATTGCCTTGTGGTTGCAAAAAGTGTAGTGGTCAGAAAGAGCCTTGACGTGTATTATCTTCTCATTATGGGATTAAATCTTGGCAGCGCTCTGAATAGCCTGTGTAATAAGATTCTTTTTACAAACATAAATTATAAAAAGTAAACTCATTTTTGGTACAAGCTTGAATCTGATTTTTTCCTGCCATTTAGATGAAAATGAGTGTGAGCGAAATAACGGAGGCTGCAGTGAGATTTGCATCAACTTGAAAAATTCTTACCGATGTGAGTGTGGAAAAGGACGGATCTTGGGAAAAGATGGAAAAACCTGTGAAGGTAATTGATATATTTTCATAATAACCTTAGCTGCCACCCAGTCAGTCAAAGGCTCTGATTTATACCCTAAACCTTTTTCAGGCCAGTGGGACAGTTATATTAATTAAATGTAAAAGCATTTGCAATGTCTACTTGGATTATCTGACAAATATAAAAATTTGTAGCTATGCGTACACATTAGTGTTCTTTTTGTGCTTGTGTTTTCTATTTAGAGGAAAGAAAACAAAGCTTATTGCTAATTTGTTGCTCTTCCTGCACTGGTACTACTGGTACTGGTGTTGAGGGCCGCCATCAGAAATCGCAGGGCCCCATACGAAAAAATTTCCTGGGCCCCCTGGGCTGCGCCCACCACAAGCCCCACCTACAGGTCCGCCCTCCCCACCCCCACAGGTCCACCCCCCACCCTGTGACTGTGCCCTAATTGTTCTTGCACATAAGTCTCTAGAGCAGTGATCCCCAACCAGTAGCTCGCGAGCAACATGTTGCTCTCCAACCCCATGGATGTTGCTCCCAGTGGCCTCAAAGTAGGAGCTTATTTTTGAATTCCAGGCTAGGAGGCAAGTTTTGGTTCTATAAAAACCATACAGAGCCTCAATATAGGTTGACAATCCACATAGGTTCTACCAAATGACCAATCACAGTACTTATATGGCACCACAAGAACATTTTTCATACTAGCGTTGCTCCCCAACTCCTTTTACTTCTGAATGTTGCTCATGGGTTCAAAAGGTTGGGGATCCCTGCTCTAGAGTATCTGTATATACAAAGTAAATAAAAATTACCAGCAATGTATGAAATCAAGTTTCTTTGTTACAGTGGGATGCCATTCCATAGAATACCCAAAGCTTATTTAATTATCCTGGTACAATACATGCCAAAATGTCATCTAGAAAGGGTAACTAATAATGTCTTGTTAAAAAATGGTTTTGAAAATTGTACTTTTCTCAGCATTCCCTCTTTTAGGTATTAAAAAAGTTTTAAAATATAATTTGCTGAAGTCTGCTAAATCCAATGATCTAAGCCACTAAGAAATATTGAACCAGCAACTGTCCAGCCTCAACTATTTTGCTTGTATAAGGGCACAGGATCCAAGGAGTCTATTACAAATATTGTTATTAAAATGTGTTTTTTGAGATAGGGTAGATGGGTAGGATTTTCGGTGTGGGTATAGATATAGGTCTGCGGGTTTGCAGGTTGCAAGTCTATGGGTTGCAGTTCTAATCTATATTTGTTATCTTATATTATCTTACCTGCTTGGGTAGCAGGTCCAAGTCAGTAAAAATGCAGGTTGTGGGTTCAGGTCATTGGTTGGGGCTCAAAGATCCAGGTTTCAAAAATTGGTTTTGCGCAGGACTCTTTTGCAAGCTATTCTTTCCTGCCAAATGTGATTTAATTCCCCTTTTCCTAAATTCAGCTCATATGAAAATGTGAGCACCTCTGCTGTCTTCAAATGGAATTATCAGTTGAAAGTAAAATGATTTTTGAGACTATATAAAGTGTGATGTGTAGGGCTCTATGCTATGGTGGCACATGCCTGGGCAGGGCTATAATACATAGTATGCCGTGTTTCCCCAGTTTGCCCTTATATTTTGAAGCAGCCATACAGAGTGACTTGAGATGGGAAATACCAAGCCCTTGGGACAATGGTCAGATCATAATTGCATAGTTTGCTCCTACTTCCATGCACAGGTTAAGAGAAAATAATTTCCTTTTTCTTGTTACTATTTATTATCCATTGCCTTCACTTTTAGTTTTGTTACCTTAGGGAAAGATCTATTTGATTAATGGATCATATACAGATTGCTTTCACCTCAGAGCACTTTAATTTTAACAAATTTGGTAATCTCATACACCAGTCACTGAACATGGTTCCTCTGTTGTTAGATATTGCAGGCTGCCAGCACAACAATGGTGGCTGCAGTCATACCTGTGTTGAAACTGGGGAGTCCTATCAGTGTCAGTGCCCAAGAGGGCTGATCCTCTCTGATAATAATCTCACCTGTCAAGGTAAGTGAAACTATTTGGTCACTTGGAACTTACTCTTTGTCATAAATATTCTTCAAAAAATCATGGATGAACAAACAACGTTTTCCCATTACATTTTTGTTTGCAAACACCCTTATGCAATTTATCAGTAGACTTATTTTTGGAGAGCTCTCTAATTGAGATTTGGCTACAGGCACACTCAGGTCTGGACTGGGATTTTAGGGTTAGTTCACACAAGGAGATTCGGGGAGATTTTGTTGCCTGGCGACTAATCACCTCTTCTTCTGGGCGACAATCTCCCCGAACTGCCTCCGCGTGTCTTCCCATCTGCTATAATGAAAAGTCGCCTGCGCTAAAGCACACGCTGTGCTTCGTTTTCCGAAGTCGCCCGAAGTTGCCTGAAAAGAGGCCCTGGCATTTCAGACACACACAGTCCCACACAGCCCTCTAAGGAGTGTGGCCAGCTTGGCCCGGCTCTGGTCTCAGAAACATGGATTGACCACGATTATTATTTTTTGTATATGGATTTCCCACCGTAAGTAGTAATATTGATGTATTGATTGACTCAAGACTCAGTTGGCTTCTGCTACATTGTTTCAAAATTCAGAACCACCAGGGCACAAAACTGGTAAGAAGTGCGTGCCCTCTTTTTTGAAAACAACAGGTTCGCTTGTAAACTGAGACAGTGAATGTAGTTCACATTACAAACAGGAAATACCGGGAGTTGCAGATGAACAGAACATATTTATGAACGTGATCACACTTTCCATGTGCACAGGCAGGAGCATTTCCACAGGACACAGTTTCCCAATTCACAGTTAGTTGCTCACTGTCAGATGGGCTACTCAACAGCACTTCTCTAATACTTTCCCCCGCTCCTACTGTGTCTCTCACCCTCAGCCTCTGGTGTCCTCATAGAGGGCCACTTAGAACTTTCCCTACTTCCTGGGTCTTGTCCAGACACCAGTCTTGCCAGGTTCTTTCAGTGGGACTCTCCCTTCACAGGTTTCTCTTCCTGTGCCCCACCTACTTCTACCCTGACCGCTGGGTCACTTTACCCACTCACTCCTAGTTGGGGCTATAGCTGCACATTGTAACTATCCTGGCTCACCTCACACTACTATACACTATGGATACAGTTGTTCCCTATGAGCACTTCTGCACTTTGTCATGTTCTTTATCATGTTCTTGCTACTGTCATGTCACAATGATACACCCATCATGTCTGACGTTTAGCATTATTTACTTACTTACTTAACATATTACATCTGTTGAGTGTGCATTGTCTTGTCCTGTCCTGTAGCACCATGGTCCTAGAGGAACGGTGTACTGTACAAACGTATATGGATGAAATGACAATAAACTCACTCTTGACTTGACTATAGTATGCTGTTACACCAGCTGAGCCTCTCACTAGCTGAGCTCAGTACCTCTCCCCATGGGCTGTCTCTACTGCTTTAGTGTCTTCCTGCATGTCACTCTTCCCATGACTCATCTCTCTTGACCTAGAGAACCTCCCCTTTGTATAACCGTCTAGTCTCCACCCTCTTAGGACTTTCCCTTAACTCTTTGGTAATTGCTTTCACTCACTAGTTCCCTCTAGAGACCAACCTAATTAAACATTAACCATTAACATACTAATTTACATTTCACCGCTGTACACGCTTATGCTCTCAAAGTAGATAATGTACAAATAAACCACAGTAAATATAAGTAAGTAAACAGAGAGCGTTAAATAGTGCCCCTTCCAGACACTTTCAAACCCTGTTCTAACTCTCTTTTTACTTACTTTCCCAAAATAAAAAGATACCCGCTTCAATTGCAGTAGTATTTATAAAGAACTATTAAAATCTGTTATTAATGTACACTGAAAACGGTGTACAATTACAGTGTCTTATATTAGGCAGAAATATATTTTGGTGTTTACACTCCTCTTAGCTATCTCAGTTTATGTACTAAGCTTCTTCCTATTCTATGATATTCCTTGCAGTTCCTGTGCTGTGCAAACCCAGCACTATAGAAGTCGCTGTCCCAAAGGATCTGGTAGGGGGTTTGGAACTCTTTCTATCAAACTCATCCTGTAAAGGAGTCTCCAATGGAACCCATGTCAATGTCAACTTTAACCTGAAGACCTGCGGAACAGTCATCAATGTTCGTAAAAGTATTCTTTCTTGACATTTTCAGACATTTAAACTAAAAACGTGGTCAATAATGACACAATGTCTAGCAAAACATTATTTGCATGAATCTATTATCACTGAGTATGGATTAAGTACAGGGCTCTAGTGAACCTTGCATCCCATTGTGTTCTCTTTATTGTGCTTTTCGAAGGTTGGATGTGCCAGGGAATGCTCCTCCATGTACTCTCCCTTCTGTAAGCAGTACTGCCAAGTGCAATATGGCAAAATCCCAGGGGGCAGAATGACTGTAGGCAAAAAAATTTGGTGTAGTTTGCACCTTGGTTCCCCTAATACATTATCTCTTTGGTGGCCAAAGCTTGCCATAGACATCTAGAATCAGACATGTTGTGCAACTACTGCGCCATCTGTGGGTGGAAAAAGAGAACTAAATGTAACTGGAAGCAAATATTGTGCCTTTGATTTTGATGGTAATTGCATCCAAATGCTCCTTGCCCTCCCTTATAATTGCAGTAAGTACCATTATGTCAAACACTGTCAATCCAGTCTGCTGAATTGTACACAAGTGATGCTAGAGCAGCCTGTACCTAGCACCAACCTGAAAGTATGGTTTCCACCCAGCTGGTAAATTATCAGCTACGACTGGAGCCAGAATAACAAATTTATAAGAAAAATATTTTCCAGTAAATTTGTAAAACTCTATAATCCCTCCCTTCGGCTATGACCTGCCAATTTCTCCACCCCATCCACCCAAATGATGCCACTCCGCTGCCTGACCCAAAGGCCGGTATAATTACACTAAAAAGGTTACAACCCATAAACTTGATGGTAATGTTTGTGCTAATAGCCAAATAGACTTACAACAAAAAATAATGTGAATTGCACCCACTTTCGCCCCCCCCCCATTACTGCTTATTGCACATAGGAGCATTTACTGTAATAAAACTGACTTTGCCTGTAACATAAGCTGTTTATCAGAAGGTAGCTTACATAAGATATACCCTGTACAAGATGCTGGAAGTTGCAGTTTAACCAAACTTGTTTATTAAGATGTCAACACTTATTCCAAACACAAGCAGGAACACTTTCACAGGGCTCAGATCTCACATTAATTCCTCTCATAGTACTCTCAGAAATGACACCTGGTCAGGGGTATTTACACACCCATACACTCCTCAGGTGCACTTCTCAGTTTCGCCAGTGTCCCTTCCCACTCAAAGCTCAGCCTCAGTCCCACCAAGTCAGCACTTCTTTCCTGTTGCCCTGACACCCCCCCCCCCTTGCTAGTGGTTCCAGTGGAAGTCTCACACCCTTCACCAGATTCTCTTCTGGCTCTACCTATCCTCTTCTGCCCTGAATGGCGGGGTACACGCTGGGTCACTATGTCCTTGTTGGGGCTATAGCTGCCCATATTAACTACCCTGTCTCACCTCACACTCCTATAGTGTGCAATCTTGACAGTCTACTCTATATTTTATGAAACTGTAAAATGGATTGTGAAGTTAATATTGTCTTTCTGTCTTTATCAGGTGGTAAGCGATAAGATCATTGCTTCTAACCTGGTCACTGGAATGCCCAAGCAGACCCCAGGCAGCAATGGAGATATAATCATTCGTACCACCAAGCTCCTCATCCCGGTAACATGTGAATTCCCACGGCTTTATACCATTTCTGAAGGGTACGTCCCCAACCTCAAGAACTCCCCACTGGAGATCATGGGTCGGAACCGAGGCACCTTCCCGTTCTCTCTAGAAATTTTCAAGGATAAAGACTTTGATGAGCCATACAGAGAGGATCTTCCAGTGCTTAAGCTCAGAGACTCCCTTTATTTTGGTATTGAACCCCTTATGCGTGTGAATGGCTTGGAAACCCTTGTGGAGAGCTGCTTTGCAACCCCAACTTCCAATAATGATGAGATCTTGAAGTACTATTTAATTAAGGATGGGCAAGTGATTTTATATTTTACTAGCTTGCTTTTAATTATTTTTGAAATCGTTAATGCTTGGCAGATGCCTTCTTTTGTCTGTTTATAATGCAAAATACTTTTTACAATACAAGGCAAATATAAGCCAACAATTAAAGAAGCATCTGTTCTAAAATACAACTTTTCATTATAAGAAACAAAATGTTATTGCTTAAATGCAGGTCCAGATACAAAGGAAAATATGGAATAAATAAAACATGCAAAACACTGACATAATATAGTTGATATATTATAGTGTTGCTATAATCTTCAAGTAGTAAAAGGTTACATTTTAGTATCTGCAGCCTTTGAGAAAATAATCTTGTTAGTTTTATGGAAGCTTTTGGATTGTTTATCCTCAATATGATTTTTCTTTATTATTTTTATATTCAGATGTGTCTCTGATGACACAGTGAAACAATATTCTTCCAAAGATCATCTTGCCAAACATTTTCAGGTTCCAGTGTTCAAGTTTGTGGGAAAAGATAACAAGGTAAAAGTCATTTTTCTTGTATGTTATCTAGAATAGTTAATGTTTTTCAGTCTTTTTCAGTCTTTTCAGATCTTCTGAGGTCCCACCTTTGGTCACGACCCCTATAGCTCATAACAAAGTGTTTCAAAAAAATATACAGAACAATAAATATGTCTAACCATAACTGATCTTCAAGATAGGTGTCTTTAAGAGAGCAAATTCCCTCCAAATATCGCCCTAACTGGTCTTTAGACTGAGCTCCACTGCCACTGATCCAGGCTTTCCCAAGATTAGGGCAACCCCATGGTTTGGAAACCAACGTTCTAGAGCAGTAATCCCCAAACCAGTAGCTTGTGAGCAACACATTGCTCACCAACCCCTTGGATGTTGCTCCCAGAGGCCTCTAAAGCAGGTGTTTATTTTTAAATGACTAGCTTGGAGGTACATTTTGGTTGGTAGAAAACTAGGTGTACTGCCAAACAGAGCCTCCTGTAGGCTGACAGTCTACATAAGGGCTATCAAATGGCCAATCACATCACATATTTTGCACCACAAGAAACAATTTTCATGTCTGTGTTGTTCCCCAACTCATCTGAATGTTGCTCATGGGTAAAAAATTTTGGGAACCCCGCTCTAGAGTTTACAGAAGAGCAGGTTCGTTTAGTTTATTTTTGGGTAATCAAGGCTTGATGTATTGAACATTTCTGGATATTTAGGAGACTCTAAATATTCAAATGTTATTAGCAAATATATTTAAAAAGTTAAATGCATGACAGACTGCCAAAACTGTGGAAATAATTGGTGCTGAGAAATAGGAAAATTGCCAGTTTAAGTTTTCTTAGCCAAAATAAACTAAAAATAAAGTAAGTAGACAAAAATACTGTCTTCATCCATGTATGATCAGCATTAACTGTATATATGCAAGAGTGTAATTTCTCATGAAATCATGCAAGTGAATAATGTGGTTGGGCTGGTTGCCTATGTATAAAATGTTTAAAAGGTTTTGGGAAAACAGCAGGCCTAGGATGCCCAGGTACAGAGTGTGGGAAACACTGCCCTTAGGTACTTGGCAATCTGAACAGGCACGGATTTGTGGAAAGGCCACAAAGGCCCGGGCCTAGGGCAGCAGAATTTTAGGGGGCGGCAAGCCACCCCAACCACACCCAAATTGGTTCGGAAGCACTTTAGATGAGATACAATAGATTTTCACATTTTCTGTGCACCAATCCCCAGTACTCTGAACCTGATAATGAAAATTTGTGCACAAAGGTAGGGGAGGGGACAGGGACAATGAACAGCAATATGGGTGTTATGTAAATCAAGCCCTGAATCTGATACCTTTACCTGAGGTCTTAATAAATGACTTCAAGGTGTACAATCATTAAGAAGGCTCTTGTGGACTTGGCAGATAATAATTGTTTGCTGCTGGTATAAAGGTCATTCACATAGTGCACAACATGGGACTTTATCCTGATTACTTGCAGCTTGGACAATAGCATTTTTATTGTAAAAAAAAAAAGTAATATGTGGGTGAATTCAAGCGCAGGGTATAAACCATGTCATGTATGATGTTTATAATGCACATTGCTATAGAATGGCCAGACAGGCAACAATTATTTGAAATTTCGTTTCAGGGGAAAAGTCAAGTGAATAGATCCTGAGGAGATATACGTTCTAAGGGTTGTACCACTGACAATTTTGTTCATTGTGAAGCCATTAAAATGGCAATATATTTGATTTATGAACCCATTTCTGTCTCCCTTTAAAGGTCAAATATAGACCTGCGTTAAACCAAGAAACAGAGATCCCATTAAATATATGTTCTATCACTGTAATTAAAACTATATAGTTTTAAGTCACTTCTCACTAATAACGCGAATGATGTTGCAAAGGAAGAAAAGGCCGTCATCTTTTTTACTCTAAAGAGTAAAATGCATTTCTTCCATTCTAAGACAAGAGCTACACATATAATCAGTAATAGTAAATATAACAATCCCTCATAGAGCAAAGTTTAATTATGTACCATTATTGAATCCCATGGGTGTAAAAATATGAGTGACTTTTGCCCTGTGTTTTTTTTTGCAGCTGCCCCTGACCATTACCCCCGACCCACCTGACCAGCACAGGGACAGGAACGATTTTGCTCATGTGCCCATCATCTAGGATAGTGGCGCCCACACAGCTAAAAACGACCACCATAATCAAATCTAACTGTCAATTATTGGGCAAGAACAGTATCTGAAATTAATGTGGCCCATGGTTGATGGGTCTGCTGGATCCCATATATGGGCTAAATGGCTGGATTAACTTGATTTGCCTATCCCTTGGTTGGCCAAATCATAAAAATATCTTAAAGCTCAAAATTTCTTGGTATTTGACCTTTCTTTAAAAATATGTCGTGCCTTTTAACCCCTTGCTAGATATCATATAAGTATATTGTTGGAGTGTGCCTGTAAATCATGGTGGGCTATATTTGACTTTACAGAGTACATCTTAGAATGACAATGGTAAACTATACAAGTGTAATTTATGTGATACAAATCCCACTTCTCTTTGCTTCCCCCCCCCCCCAGGAAGTATTCTTGCACTGCCAAGTCTTGGTTTGCGGCACATTGGATGAAAGGTCCCGGTGTGCTCAAGGATGCCGGAGTCGTATGAGGAGATCTGCTGAGATGGAGGAAGAAGGAAAGGCTCACTATGCAAATCGCATCCTCACTGGTGGACCCATCCGAATTGATTTTGAGGAGTAATTTGAATTCTGAAAGATAATGCTGTATATAAAGCCTCATCAATGTATGTGTATTATACATTTCAAACATCCATCAGGAGTGAACATCTTTGTATTTTAATATTCCTTATTTAAAGTTGCTATATGCTGTTCTCTCTGTTTCCTTTACATTATCACTAAAGAATATATATATGTTTTTAGCCCTCATTTCTCTTCTATTGTGCTGCATTGGAATGTAACTAAAATATGGCAGTCGTTAATGAAAATGTCTTAACTTGTGCCATTTCAATTATCCCATTCGCCCTAAACAAAAAGAGTACATTTTTATTCAGTAAGTATATTGGCCAATTGTAGACATGATTTACATGACTTTTCTTGCAAGGAGAACTAAAATGCAATTACGTTGTCCCCTTGTAGGTCCCAGGGAAAGTGCAAAAAAGGGTTCAAATTGCCATGTTGTTGGCACCTTGCACCTTACTCTAATCTATTTACTGCCCTAAGGCTCCCAGAATGGACTAGAGAAAGCTGTGCAATAGCAGTGCTGTATACATGTATAAAGAGAGTGCAAGCTGCAGAGTGCTGGGGGGACTTGTGGCACTCTATTTGATGCCTATTTAAGCAGGTGTAAGGGTAGGACTACACAGACTTTTTCGGCCCAATCTGACGTGCTGCAACAAAACTCCTGCTACAAAAAGCAAAATAAGGTAAGAGATAGAAATCTCGGATGAAGTTGCATCGTTGATCCGAGGTGACACAACCGTCGGATGCAGACGCTGCACGCTGCGTCTGCATCCGACAGTTGTGTTGCGTCGGATCAATGCTGCGGCTTCATCCGACATCTCTATCTCTTACATTATTCCGCTTTTTGTCGCAGCGCGTTGGATCACGCCAAAAACGTCCGCGTAGTCCTACCCTTGAGTACAGAGCAGGTAGGTCATTGTACATGGACAGTGACATATTAACTTGTGCATCTGAATAGCATGCAAGTTTTGGGACTGGTAAGGTGCAGGATGGGGGGCACCCACTGCTTTGTGTCTTGTTAAAAAATCCTAGATATTCAAGGACTGTGTTCCCCCATATGAATTCAAAACATTGCCTACGCAGTGTGCTAAACATATCTCTTCTTGGGGTTAAATAATAGAGAACACTTAGATCCTGGATTCTACATGATTATTCCAAAATCTTGCCAGGCAAAGAGGAATCCTTAACTCAGAGACCTGAGCAATAAATGAGATATAATGAGGAGCATCCCATGTTAAAGCAGCATTTTGCTGGAGGGAGCGGAAAGGGAGTCAGTAATAAACCCCCAAGTAACATCAATAAAACGTAATGTAACAGGCTACATGTCCATAGCTCAAATTGCAACCTATCATGCCGTTGGCCGGTCTGTAGCACATTCCTATGGAGAAGCAATCAGTAATAATGGTATTATGTGATGCTGCTCTCGAACGGGCACAGTACAAATTAGGCAACTGCAAAACAGTAATTGGAGAAGCAAAAAGAAGAATTTTCTGTGATAATGATATTCTGATCATGAATTCTAATATATTTTCCAGGACATAGTTCAAGGCATTAATAAAAGTGGTTTGATTCTTTTACATCTAATTTCCAATAAATCACATTTTAAAAAAATGCATGGCTGTCATTCCATTCATTATTATGTTAATTTTCGATTATATTGACTGACCCAAAACTGCCGTATATTAAGTCCAATCTTGAGGACAGTTGCATACTTGTCCCGATAATAAAATATTTTTGAATCCCTATTCTTAAAGGAACAGTTCAGTGTACAAATAAAAACTGGGTAAATTGTATGTGCAAAATAAATGTTTCTAATATATAGTTAGTTAGGCAAAAATGTTATTTATAAAGACTGGAGTGACTGGATGTTTAACATAATAGCCAGAACACTACTTCCTGCTTTTCAGCTCTCTAAAGGTGGCCATACACGGAGAGATCCGCTTGTTTGGCGATGTCTCTCCGTCCGGATCTCCGTCCGGATCTCTCCCGATTTGCCCACCTTGAGGTGGGCAATATCGGGCTGATCTGATCGTGGGCCCACTTATTGTTTAGTGCAGCTGGAATTGCTGTTAGCCCTATGTTAGTCATGAGCAGTGGCTATTTGTAGTGATTCATATTGTAGTCAAGTGTCCAGGGGTAATTCCTAATGTTGAAAAGTAAAGCTGATTGTGCCGTAACCTCTCACATTCAGAGCAAGGACTGAAGTTATAAATGTTGCCAAGTAGGGAAACACGTCAAGGTCATTTACAATCCAAAATAAATGACTGAGGCAAAAAGCATTCTTAGTTCAGCGGAGTGAGATAGTCTCTATCTTTCTGTGTTATCAATTATTACCGGATTGGAAGTCAGCAGAAGTCAAATGCATCTGAATTGAGGGATCATGAGAGGGATCATCTTACATCTCAATCTGGACCTGTTCTCTTCACTGAGAATTGTGTTGTTACCCTTAATAAGTCCCTTTGATTCTGTACAGAATCCAGTCATCCAGCTACTTTGTCTTCAGCCAATAAGAATTTACTGTACTGATGGTTGTACTCAGGTTGTCACCCAAATTGCATACCTCCCAACATTTTGGGATAAAAAGTTTAGCTGCGTGGAACACTGCAGAATTGACCACACCGATTTTGTGGCCACAACCCCTGATTACCATCTTAATTTTAGAAAATTTAGCAGGTTATGAAAGTTTGAACACATTTCTGTGGTTTTTATGTGTTATTAGTTTTGCTAATGAAGGTGTATTGCCCTTTAAAGGACAAGGAAAGTCTAAAATAGAATAAGGCTAGAAATGCTGTATTTTGTATACTAAACATAAGCATGAACTTACTGCACCACAAAGCCTAATCAAACAAAATGATTTATGCTTTCAAAGTTAGCCACAGGGGGCTGTCATCTTGTTACTTTGTTAAACATCTTTGCCTGACCCTGCACATGCTCAGTGTGGTCTGGGCTGCTTAGGGATTGTCATAAACAAAGCTGCTTGAATTCTGCATGGCTGGTAAGTAAGGCGGGGGCTCCTCCTGCTGTTCATAAGTGTGATTGTTTCTCAGCAGTAAGGGACCATCTGACAATTCCTGCCCACAGCAGTAAATGAAGGGAGAATTTCACTGCATACAGTTAGGTTTTTTATAAAAACGGTACACATTTTTTAATTAAAATATATTGGAGATAGGTTTCTTATTCATTAAAGAAAGTAAAAATGGGATTTTATTTTTTTGCCTTTCCTTGTCCTTTAAGCTGCAAGTCACAGTTTCCCCAAGAGGCCTGCTTATCTTAAATTGTTACAATTGTTTCTTTGCTTATCTTAAATATCTATAATATGGAACCCTGCAACAGGGATAAGGCCAAAAAGCCTAAGGAAAATGGTGCAGTTAACTGTTGGCATGGTTCTGTGTGTGACCACAAAAGTAGCTAGTTCAGAAATACTGTGTGTGTTGTGTTTAGAAAGCATTCACTACATTTAAGAATATTTCCCAGCTAACCATTATCAACTATAGCTCCCATACATAAAGTAAACAATCTTTATAGGTAAACTATACCCCTGAACAATGTAGGTCTCTATAACAAATATACTGCATTAAACAGCTCACATCTAAATAAATAATTTTCATAAAAATATATGTTTTAATAGTATTTGCCATGAATGTCGTGGAGTGAATGTATCCCATTTTCTGTAAAATTATCCTTAATAATGGGAAACATAAAAAGCAATTAAAGGCCAAAATAAAAACAGCTTAAGCTCTCAGAACAGTATAATTACTATAGTGTATGAATGTATCAACATTTAATATGTAATTCCGAATAAAGACTTTGTTATTTTTATATGAAATTTTGAGCTACAGGATATTTTTTTGATGGTTTCTGATTTTCTGTAACCTAGCAAGACAACAATTAGTTAAGTCTCTTGAGTTAAAATCTCAAATAGAGTTCCCAAGGCTGCTACTCGGCTTTTACCATGATTTGTGTTTATATCCCAGCCATAGAGTAGAAATAAATGTGCCACTGAACTTTATTTAACTAGTATTAAACTAAATAAAATGTATACTATTATAAATATATCATAAATGACTCCCTGCTTTGTTTTCCATTGCTTTTATGAATTTCAAGAATTTAGGCTTGCATAATATCCCATTGTTCTATGTCTGCCCATAAGCCATATGTCTGCCCATAACCATTAATATTTCTTCCTCTTAAAAGAATCTGGCAGGAGGTCTAGAAACCCAGACGGCATGGTATAACACCATAGTGAACATCCAGCAACAACAAACAAACAAACAGTTAGAGAGAAGTCCAGGTATAGCAGCTGCAAGAAGAGGAAGCCTGTAAGATTGCTCATAGCCTGCAAGGTATGGGATCCATTCTGGAAACCTATTATCTAGAAAGCTCCGAATTATGGAAAGGCCATCAAAAATGTTTAAAAATTATTCTCTTTTTTTCTGTAATAATAAAACAGAACCTTGATCCAAACTAACATTTGATTAATCCTTATTGAAGCAAACCCATTCTATTGGGTTTAATGTTTAAAGGCTTTTCTAATAGACTTAAAGGGCATGTAAAGGCAAAAAATAAAATCCCATTTTTACTTTCTTTAATGAAAAAGAAATCTATCTCCAATATACTTTCATTAAAAAATGTGTACCGTTTTTATAAGAAACCTGACTGTATGCAGTGAAATTCTCCCTTCATTTACTGCTGGGGATAGCAATTGTCAGATGGTCCCTAAATGCTCTGCAGGGAAACAATCATACATGAACAGCAGGGGGAGCCCCCACCTTACTTCCCAGCCATGCTGAACTCAAGCAGCTTTGTTTGTTTCCCTGTAGAGCAGTCGGTGACTGTGTAGAGATTTGTATTGGATTTTATTTTTGCCTTTACATCCCCTTTACTGTTTCCAAATCCAGCTGCAGAGACAGAGATCATGGCGTCAGATTTAAACAGATAAAATGGGATTCTATTTGGAGGATTATTTTGCTGCAGCAACTGGTTCTGCAGAGTCGGAGAAAATTTGTACTAAACAATACAAAAACTATAAAATCCACATTAGATTACATGACAACACAGGACCCAGTGCAGTCTGCCTATTCTGATTATTAATGTCTTGCTGTATCGGCTGACGATCCCTAAGCAGCCCAAACCACATTGAGCATGTGCACAGTCTTGGTCTTACAAAGATGTTTAACAAAGTTACAAGATGGTGACCCCCTGTGGCCAACTTTGAAAGCATAAATCATTTGTTTGATTAGGCATGTGGTGCAGTCAGTTCATGTTTATGTTTAGTATCAGCGCCGGGCCAAGGGGTAGGCAGAGTAGGCACGTGCCTAGGGCACAAAGCTGGGGGGGGCACCAGGCACGTACTTCCTCTGTCGCCAACCCCGACCTCTGTGCCCGACTCTCTGTCGTTTTAACGTCTACTTGCGCAAGAACGCATGTTCTCAGCAATTCGTGCATGCGCACGTTTGCGCCGAGAAGAAAAGAAGTAAAAACCACCACCTTTCTTGCGCATGCGCACGTGAGAGCCACCTTGCGCATGCGCATCGGGCTAAGCCAGAGCCGCGTCTGCCGGCTTGCTTTGGGCGCCTGGGCGGCGCGGCTCAGCCCTGTTTAGTATACAAAATACAGCATTTCTAGCCTTATTCTATTTTAGACTTTACTTCCCCTTTAAGGTATAAAAATCCAAATTATAGAAAGATCCATTAACCAGAAAAGCCCAGGTCCCAAGCATTCTGTATAACTGGTCCCATAACCGTACAATGAGATACATGTATGTTCTCTTCCACAGACATCACTTTGCAACTTCTTATATGGTAGGCAGATCATTTTTCATACAGCATGTAAGGGATGATTTATATTAAAATGAAGAGGTCATGACTGGAGACCACTTCTAGCTCACAGGTCTTCAACTGGACAACCACATTGACTCATACTCAGACAGTTGCAGTGGTGCTAGTAAATGGTCAAGAGTCAAGACAACTTTTCTCACAAAATGTATTTATAAGAATAAAGATTCCAAAAAACTACAAGTAATGTAGGGGCACCTTCTCTGACTGCAAGATACGTTATAACCTAAAAAGGAGGTCAGTATTCTGTACGTGTCCTACTATGAACAGTAAGAGGTGAAAAATACACTGTGAATTTATGGATGTTGTACATTTCTATTTGATAAATTCCCTATTTCAAGCTATACTGGCTATCTTACGTGTATTGTCCCTCCCTCCCTCTCTCCCAACAGTTAACCCCAGTCTTTGTATTACTTCCATCTTGAGTTGTGCCTTAAAGAAAAATAAACAGTCTTCCATCCAGAAGTAAAGGTTCACAAAATGGAACTAATAAATGACTACTTTAAAACTCTGCAGTACTGCAATGGTCTTCAGAGTCTAAAGGTGTCGCCACGTGCAGTCCCGCCATGTTCAGTCAATAAACGAATTGAAAGAGGCAGAGCTTTATATGACTGCATTGCTCTGAAGAGTTCATGCAGGAAATAAAGTGGATAGAACTGCAATATTCTGTACAGATCAGCCGATAAACTGTGTAGTAATACAAGTCCAGAGTTCACTGGATCTTAGAGCTCATCTCGTTCTTCTTCATTACAGATGCAGGACGCCCTCTGACTATTCATGAAGGGTTTACATCCCAGAGTCCAAACAGTGTTAAAAACTGTATCTGCGACAGACTCACATGCTGCAGAAAAAAAAACACATTTATTTTTCATATGAATTTTATCTGGACAAGACACTAAATTAACAATATGCTTCCTTTCTGCCTCTGCAGATTATTCTCTATATGAAGTTTTAGTGGTATAGGAAATTGCACACCTTGCTACAGCTGTGAGATAGACAAGCAGAACTTCTAACCTCCTGAATCCTAATGCCTAATATCAGTTTTATTGATAGAAGCTTTTATTTCACTATATTGAATTATATATATTATATATAATTAAATTGTGGATGCTGACACAGATAACTATTTGTATGTGTAAGAAATAACATTAATCAAAGAAGGAAAAAAATGAATGCAATACACCAATACGTCTCTGGTCTCCGTTTTGAATTCATTCCCCTCAAGAATGCAGCACTGCCTACATTTTGCAGCTCTGTATTCATGGGCAGGGTGATGCACCCCTTTACTGCTCTAGCATTTGCATCCAGGGTGCAGTGTTGCTGACTCTCAAAAACAGCCTAACCAGTGTCAGACTGGTCTGGTGGGACACCGGGAAAAACCCGGTGGGCCCCGACCCTCATGGGCCCCCACCGGGCCAGACACCCTCTCCCAATGCTCGAGAGAGGGGGCGTCGCAGTAGGGGGACTGGGGCCCTGGTCAGCAGTCCCGGTGGGCCCAGGGCCCCCCAATCCGACCCTGAGCCTAACAGAAGATGATGAACTGCTATAGTTATCTTTGAAGACCCGGATCATTACTTTTATGGGTCTTGGGAAGTTATATATATTAGTTTAGGGTTAGGGTTATAACTACAAAGGAAGAAGACACTGCAGTTGCAGGGGTGCCCAGTAGTGAAGAGGGCCCAGAAATGCAATAAATAATGAGCAATTTTATATATTATTTATATATCTGGGTAGATTAGGTCAATTTAACAATGTTTTGGGGCCCTCAATTTAACTTATTGTGGGGCCAGTGACATCTAGTTATACCACTACACCAGGCATTTCTGTGACAACTGCAAGTCACTTTCCATTTAGGAGAAGAGAAAGCATCAGAAGTACCAGGTGATTGCAGTGGACCTAAGCAACTCAAACTCTTGTCCAGTCGCACATTTCCAACTCTAGTGTCTGTTGTGTCATTACTTTGGATATCTAGCTTTTTTTTTTTATGTTTCATGTGTAAATATTTAAAAACGACTGATACCTTCTCCCTAACAATTATAAAGCCTTCTTCTGTTTGAACGAACCTTTAGGGCAGTTAAGAGCAGAAAATGTAATTATTGTATGAATCAGTAACATCTAGGGAGGCCACCTTTGTCTTCCGCAAAAACTGGACAAGGGGGCAGAATGATGGTATCGATGGCAGAGCAGTGTCATGTGGGGGTGGGGTTATGACCAGGGCTGGTCCTATCAAATGTGGGGCCCAATTGGGACCATGTTGGCGGGGCCCCTAGACAAAGTGTTGCTGGCTACTGACACACCAAGTATTTAGGAAAATAAGGGCATACAGGCACAAAATAGAAAGGAAAGGGGCAGACAAGGTAAGAGAGTAAGAGGGATGAAATAGGGGCACATAATAGGGGCACACAGGGTAAGAGGAAATAGGAGAGTGGACTGGGCCAATTAGTTTGGGGCAGGCTGGGCTGATTCAGCTTGGGAGCAGTCTTGGTTGGATTGGGGGCAGGCAGGGCCTATCAAGGTTGGAGGAAAGCTGGGCCTATGAGAGTTGGGGGCAGGTTAGACCTATGGAGTTGGGGGATAGGCTGGCTTATCAGAGTTGGTGGTGGGCTGGACCTATGGATTTGGGGATGGGCTGAACTTTCAAAGTTGGGGGCAGGCCAGGCAGCATCATGTGCTGAGGGAAATATTATCTGTGCTGTCCTGTGGTGCGGGGCCCCCAGAGGTGCGGGGCCCTATTGGGCCCAATTGGTCCAATAGGCCTAAGGCCGGCCCTGGTTATGACAATCTAGGGGGTGTTTGTGCTTCATGGGGGTAGGGTTTTGACATCAGAGGTGGCTATTGGTCAGATTATTGTTAGGCAATCAAACCTGAACAGGCAGTTGTGACCCAAAGAAAAACAGAACAGGTAGCAACCCTAGTAACATCTTTAAATAAGTACCACTGGAGCCATTTAATGTACCTTCGACCTTGGAGACGAATCCCAGACTCTTTTTGAGGTCAGAGCATATAGCGTGCAGGCACCAGCGAAACTTTGCATCACAGCGGTACTTGTTTGCTCCACAAGTATCATAGCAGAGATCCAGTTGGTTACAGCATTTTGTCATTGCTGGGATACCTAAATCCATCTGCAGGGAAAAGAAAGCAAAGTGCTCAGAGTGAAACATTTACAGCAGAACTATAGGAGCAGACACAAACCCGGACCCAAATCCAAGAATTTAAACAGAACAGATGTTTTCTTCTCTAATGACTTCTTTAATGGTTCCCCAATACATCCAAATATAGTCCTGATGAATTGTGCTTAAGGATTGTGCTTATATGTGGAAATACACATAGGAGCATTGTTTAATGGTGTTTTTTTTACATAGTTGTCCTTGCTATGTAGTACAGTTATGGTGCTGTTACCCAGAATGCTTGGGACCTGAGGTTTTTACGGATAACAGGTATTTCCGTCATTTGGATCTTTATACTTTAAATCTACTAGAAAATCATGTAAACATTAAACAAACACAAATAGGCTGGTTTTGCTTCCAGTAAGGATTAATTATATCTTAGTTTGGATCAAGTACAAGGTACTGTTTTATTATTACAGAGAAAAAGGAAATCATTTGTAAAAAAAAAATGTTGATTATTTGGATAAAATGGAGTTTATGGTAAACAGCCTTCATGTAATTTGGGACTTTCTGGATAATGGGTTTCTGGATAACAGATCCCATACCTGTACCTTTTTTATGGTTAACCATGATCCCTTATGCCACCTGGTGGGCCGCTAGACCAAAACTCCTATAGCTTCTTATAAGGGGATTATAATAATTATAGTAAGACGGCTAAGGGAAGGTTGTGGGCAGACAGCTTAGGTGAATGGATATTTAGGCAAGTCAAAATCTGCCAGGTGAATCAGTGACACCATTATAGATGTAGGGAGAGAGGAGGGATAATGAAAATAATTATTTAGCCAAGAGGGACAAATGCTCAGAATTCACTGAATTAAAAGCAAATTGCCTGATATTGCAGATGCACTTGTGTGTCAGATCATTGCTGCTTGCTACTTTCTGAGCAACAACTTTCTTACATTTAAGGGCATCATGATAACTAGAGATGTCGCGAACTGTTCGCCGGCGAACTTGTTCGCGCGAACATCGGGTGTTCGCGCTCGCCGGAAGTTCGCGAACGTCGCGCGACGTTCGCCATTTTGGGTTCGCCATTGTTGGCGCTTTTTTTTGCCCTCTCACCCCAGACCAGCAGGTACATGGCAGCCAATCAGGAAGCTCTCCCCTGGACCACTCCCCTTCCCTATAAAAACCGAAGCCCTGCAGCGTTTTTTCACTCTGCCTGTGTGTGCTGAAGAGATAGTGTAGGGAGAGAGCTGCTGCCTGTTAGTGATTTCAGGGACAGTTGAAAGTTTGCTGGCTAGTAATCGTTTTGATACTGCTCTGTTATTGGAGGGACAGAAGTCTGCAGGGGTTTGAGGGACATTTAAGCTTAGGTAGCTTTGCTGGCTAGTAATCTACCTTCTACTGCAGTGCTCTGTATGTAGCTGCAGTGGGCAGCTGTCCTGCTTCTGATCTCATCTGCTGACTGCTGCAATAACAGTAGTCCTTGTAAGGACTGCTTTTATTTATTTTTTTGTTGTTTTACTACTACTACTACTACTACTACTATAAGAGCCCAGTGCTATTAGTCTAGCAGTGTTGGGGAGTGGGACTGGTGTGCTAATCTGCTGCTCCTAGTAGTTCAGCAGCACCAACTTTAATTTTTTTTTTTAATATTCATTTTTTTTTTTATTTTACTTTTTTTTATTTTACTACCGCTGTAGTAGTGTATAAGTTGACCTTTTAGGCATTATTTGCCCTGTAGGCATTATTTGCACACTGTTTTCTTCAACCCGCCATCTAGCTGTGTGACCTTGTTCACATTCTGTCTAAATATCCATAATATTACCGTCTCCAGAAAAAACACCGGAGTGACTTTTTTCAAGCAGCCATAATATATTTTACGTAATCCGTATCCACCGCTGTAGTAGTGTATACGTTGACCTTGTAGGCATTATTTGCACAGTGTTTTCTTCAACCCGCCATCTAGCTGTGTGAGCTTGTTCACATTTTGTCTAAATATTGATAATATTATCGTCTCTAGAAAAACCACTTGAGTTACTTTTTTTCAAGCAGCCATAATATATTTTACGTAATCCGTATCCACCGCTGTAGTAGTGTATACGTTGACCTTGTAGGCATTATTTGCACAGTGTTTTCTTCAACCCGCCATCTAGCTGTGTGACCTTGTTCACATTCTGTCTAAATATCCATAATATTACCGTCTCCAGAAAAAACACCGGAGTGACTTTTTTCAAGCAGCCATAATATATTTTACGTAATCCGTATCCACCGCTGTAGTAGTGTATACGTTGACCTTGTAGGCATTGTTTGCCCAGTTTTTTTGGCCGCAGCCACTGAAGCACAGAGGCCAGAAAAAATATGCCATATAAATGCTGAAAATAGTCATTTTTGCCATACGTTGACTCAACGTATATGGCAAAAAATGACTATTTTCAGCATTTATATGGCATATTTTTTCTGGCAACTGTGCTTCAGTGGCTGCAACCAAAAAAACTGGGCAAACAATGTCTACAAGGTCAACGTATGGCGAAAAATGACTATTTTCAGCATTTATATGGCATATTTTTTCTGGCAACTGTGCTTCAGTGGCTGCAACCAAAAAAACTGGGCAAACAATGTCTACAAGGTCAACGTATGGCGAAAAATGACTATTTTCAGCATTTATATGGCATATTTTTTCTGGCAACTGTGCTTCAGTGGCTGCGTCCAAAAAAACTGGGCAAACAATGCCTACAAGGTCAACGTATGGCAGTTGTTTAAAGAGAACAGTAGATTACTAGCCAGCAAAGCTACCTAAGCTAAAATGTCCCTCAAATCCCTGCAGACTTCTGTCCCTCCAATACAGAGCAGTATCAAGCAGATTACTAGCCAGCAAACTTACTATCATCTGTCCCTGAAATCACTAACAGCTCTCCCCCTACACTATCTCTTCCAAGCACACACAGGCAGATTTTTCAGATACATTTTTGCCCTTGATCCCCCTCTGGCATGCCACTGTCCAGGTCGTTGCACCCTTTAAACAACTTTAAAATAATTTTTCTGGCCAGAAATGTCTTTTCTAGATGTTAAAGTTCGCCTTCCCATTGAAGTCTATGGGGTTCGCGAACCGTTCGCGAACCGCTCGCATTTTTGCGCAAGTTCGCGAATATGTTCGCGAACTTTTTTTCCGACGTTCGCTACATCCCTAATGATAACAGGCAATTGCCATTCAAATCAATGGGGAGACATTCCAAGCACATTGTTGCCCACCTGCAAGGCAGGGTGAAAAATGCCTGCAATTGACATATGCATTATTGCCATATGACTAAATAGGGGTTTGTTTGTATGAGAGAAAATTATTGCATTCATTGTTAACTGACATTTAGGCCAGTTAATCAAATCTGGCCTAAAAATATTTTTTAGGGTACTGGATTGGAATATCTAGCATTGCAGTGGATCCTTTATCTGGAAACATGTTACCCAGAAAGTTCAAAAATATGGAAAGGCCATCTCCCATAGACTCCATTTTAATAAAACTAAGAAAAACTGATTTCCATTATCTCTGTAATAATAAATGGTACATTGTACTTGATCCAAACTAGGATATTAATCCTTATTGGAGGAAAAACAATCCTATTTGGTATATTTAACGTTTAAATGATATTTTAGCAGCTTTAAAAAAATTGAGATTTAAATTACGAAAATACCCCTTATCAGGAAAACACCAGGACCTGAGAATTCAATACCTGTACTTAAATATCATGGCTAATTTTACTCTTTTTTCCCTTCATTAGCAGGATCAGCAGGGATACATAAAGCCTATCTATACAGCATATCATTTTTCATTTACCTTCAAACCCTCTACAATTAAAATGTGATTAGTCCCATTAGACAGGGTTAATAATTATACATACTATCTGTTTGTACAGGAAATACAGAAGGTGTTAATGGTACATACACTCTCTGGTACCTTGAGACCAAGAAAATAAGAACTGCAGCCATTGGGTTCAGGAGCCTTGTAGTCTGGCCTGGGCAGTGGGGCTTTACCTAAAGAAAACATAAATAAAAGATAACCTTTAGTAAATAGCCAGCAGAGTTATGTATGCATATCTACAGCATTCTTAGTACATGGTACAGTATAGGAACTGTTATTAGGGTTGCCACCTTTTTTGGAAAAAAATAACGGCCTTCCTATATATTTATCTTTTTTCCATATTAATAACATTGGGATCAACCATCATTTTTACCGGCCAGGCCGGTGAAATACTGGCCAGGTGGCAACCCTAACTCTCATCCAGAATGCTCGGGACCTGGGGTTTTCAGGTTAACAGATCATTCCATAATTTGGATCTTCATACCTTGAAAAATCATGTAAACATTAATTAAACCCAATAAAGATTACTTATATCTTAATTTGGATCAAGTACAAGGTTCTGTTTTAATATTACAGAGAAAAGGAATTATTTTTAAAAAATTTGAATTATTTGGATAAAATTAAGTCTATGGGAGATGGCCTTTTCAATACTTCAGAGCATTCTGGATAATGGGTTTCCGGATAACAGATCCCATACCTGTACAAACTAGTACAAATGATTCACATTTATTGACTTCCAAATTGTATTTCTTGAACAGTGGCTTAGATGTAAAATAACATATATTTAAAAGGTTAATTGGTTCGTGCTTTACGCCTGAGATTATAGTTATCTCTATCAACTATAGTTATCTCTATCTGACCACATTGGTCTGAGATCTTCTTTACAACTGGTTGTTACATTAGTGTAGAAATTAAAATACTTGAAGGGGAACATTACCGTTACATTGCAAATAGTAGACAACAAATAGCATTACTCTTTTAAGATTAACAATTTACTCTAAGAAAACATAAATAGAAGATTTCCAATTAATGATTAACCAAAATCCCTGCAAAGGTATGTTATGTTAGACTCGTCAATGACCGGCTTCACTCACTGCTCAGAGCCTGATGCAGAGGATTTTGGGTAAGAAAGCAATACTGGAATAACAGTATATCCCAATGCCTGTGTAAAACTATTGTGACAAAATATATAAAATCCCTGCTCTCCTTTTTCAACAAGTTAATTTATTCCAATTCGGATATATACATTAAAACCATTCAATCTAATTTATGGAACGACATGGACTTCAAACTTCAACTAGAATTAACGGCAAAAAAAAGTGGTCTATTTATTTACAAAGAGAAGTTAACGCTGAGACTTTGATTTAACTCTATTAATAGTTTTGATAAACTCATTTTATCTGAAGTGTGGAGGGAGCAAAACTATAGGTTAATTCATTTAGCATATAAAGGTTTTCATTTTAAGTCTTGTAATGCCAAATTCCTCAATATTTGTCCAAAATGCAAATATCCCGCTCCAAATTCATTCCATCTACTTTGGGAATGTAAAGAAATTGGGAATTTTTGGACGGATATTGAAAATTACGTAACCAATATCTTACATTCTAAAATATTATTATCTCAACAAGAGGCCCTCTCAGGGTTAACTAGTTCCATAAACGTAATATTGTTAACTCTTCGATACAAAGATATTAGTGCTGTTCATATATCAAAATTTATAAAGTTGGTTTTAGCGTCAGCTCGCAGTTATATTGAAAAAATGCATAGAAAATTCTTCACCATCATTAAGTAAGGTTTTACTTGAGTTAAAAACTCTATATACTAATGAAGCAATTAGTTATAGACTTGAAAACATTCAAAATTGTTTTAAGTTCATATCCAAATGGAAAATGTACTTTCATACCTTAAACACTGAAGAAAGCATTCAATTTGATAACATTTTGAATTGTTCTATAATTAATTAATAATAATTTCATTATTGTCTAGCCTTATTGGTTGCAATACCAAGAAAATAACTTTTTGATTGTTTATGTCATTGTTAATGATAAATTCTTGATGCTAATTTTAATTATTATGATCTTCAGTTCAGTTGTTGAACTTATTTTATGTTATTGTTTCATCTTCTTAACTGCTTGTTTTCTTTTATGAAAATAAAAAAAATTATTAAAAAAAACAAAAAAATCACTGCTGATCACTGCCTATGGAGATGGTGTGGCATGCTGCTCTCAGGAGCATGTCTGTATTTTTATTTTATGAGTAAATAGACAATAACGCTTGTCATAGTGTTCAAATAGTATTAAATGATGTTTATAGTATCTATACATCTATATGCTTGAGATTTTACCAAAAGGAAACTGCAATTCTTGCTGAGAAGCTCCTCAGACTTGCATTCTTGCATTGGTGCCAAATTTGCTCTGAGGAAACTCCAACTTACCATATCGACATTTGTACTGGCACACACCATTCCTTCCTCCCAGTAGTTCCAGAAAGGAGTCGAAATAGCCATTCACTGCCTCAAATCCACCTCTAATCGTACCAATGCCCCAGTTTGCTGAGTCTTCTTCTGGTACCTGACTGGCAGTGTTATTTTGGGTCGTATCTTCAGTGCAAATACCAAAGCTTAAAGCCAAGCACAGCACAACAATCCTGACAAATCCTTTCATCTTACAGGCAAGTTAACCCAGGCCAGTGCAGGAAAGAAAGGCAAGACTGAAATGTTTTTCTACCTACTTGGAGCCTGTTCTTTGTATAGTTCCTGAGAGTGGACTTTACACATTGCAAATCAGATGAGGTCACTGCAAGAATAATAACAGGCAACATGCAGTCCAAAGGTTGGCCTTAGTGGCAGTCTGAACAAAGTTGGATTTACAAAATACTGAATGAGTAAGACATTGCCCAATGGATGCCTGTAATGCTGCAGATACATCAGACATGCAGTAATAATATAGGGGTAAAGGGTGGAGAGAAATACACAGCCGTGTTTGTGCAGGTGTAAATTTGCTACAGGTCAAACTCAGAAAGTGGCATTTACTGTAATGTTTACCGCAGATCTAGAAACCAATAGAAATCAATAGTCATAACTTGCACACTGCCATTTTGCCATGACACACTTATAAGTGATCAGGGCCAGATTTACATATTACACTAAACTCCACGGGAGATTTGGTTGGATGGTGTTGGATCGACAAACCGCATTCCTACAAGTCGGATGTAATTGTATGGGTCAAAATATAATGGGACTGATACAAACATCTGATCTGTAAACTACATGCAACTCAGACAAAATGCATCATGCTGCATCTTCATCTCACAAGATAAAAACTGACGGTGTCGGATAGAGTTTTTAATTCTCATAGAAATACGACTGTCGGATATAGATCAACACCAGGACACCATCTGACAAGTGATAGGGGTAAATACGAGCAGTGTGATCAGGCCCAGACTGGGATTCACAATATGCCCTGGCATTTCAAGTACACAGAGGCTCAAGCAGACCCCCTCCAGCCCAATAAATAGAGACTGTCTATGGAAACTTACAGCAGCCCCTCTGACATTTGCCAGAACCCACAGATTGCCAGTCCGGGCCTGATGTGTGATGTATGCTTCTCTTTCTTTTTAGCTCTTGAAATATCGCAATAGGTTGCTGCCGAGTAAATCATTTTCTCCCCCTCATACTTGATGATGATACAATTAGAAGTTATACTGCCTCTCACATGAAAAACCAACACAAGTGGTTCTGCTTTCCCCAGTCATACAAAAAGATCGAAATAAATAATTTATTTCATTAACTTGACTTTTCTGGCCCCACTCGAAAAAAATGTTTGTACCCCCTCCATGTTGTGTTACACCGCAGTGGCGTAATTCCCGGGGGAGCAGGTGGTGCGATTGGGCCAGGGCCCGCACCCCGCAGGGCCCCCGGCAGCTCTAATGCGGCCGTTTCTGGCCGTACGGAGGGGGGCGGGGCCAGGCTGAACGTCCCGTGCCAGGGCCCGCCCCCCTCTAGTTACGGCTCTGTTACCCTGTCTAAAAGCAAGCATGTGGGACAGGCGGCACCAGTGCATATAGGAAGGAGGGAGTGTTCCAATCATTTCCAACAAACAGGGCTCTTACAATAAATCCTTGGATGCTTTTTCATGTAGGAGGTATCATAGTGTATCTAATTGTGCACACTGTAAAATTCATATTTTTCTTGGAACAGGCAAATAATTGAATCAGGAGACAAAGTCTCAGAGAAAGAGATAGTGAAATGTACTGATTTGTGCAGCTTCTGCTTGTCCCATTGAACTCTGCCCCTTACCCAGCCGGCTTGCATTTTAAGTGGGCAAAGTCAATGCCTATAAATATAGAAAATATTTTACACTTTTAAGGGTTTTTTTTACGCTTATTTATTATTAAATTTTCCCAAAAATTTGCGGGTAAAAATATGTTTTTCACGATTTTTTCAGAATTTTCACCCGAAGACTTCTGGGTAACCCAGCGCACATCAAAAAATCATTAGGACTGTTCCCATTGACTTAAATGCAACCTGGACAGGTCTGAGATGCCGGATTTTCAGATTCAGACTTTTCCATCCTCAGGGTTTACTGAACTCAAAAAAATCGTGATTTTTTTAAAAGTTTGATTTCATAACAAATTTTTCTTGATTTTCGCATTCGGAGTTTAGTAAATAACCCCCTTAGTGTCGATAAAAATCTATCGATATACACACAATTGTGCAGGCTGCCCTGGTATTCCAAGTACACATAGGCCCAGACAGCCCCAATAAATAGCATCTGCCCATGGCATCTCACAGCAGCCCCTTTGGAATTTGACAGAATCTACGTATTAGCGGCCTGGCCTGCCTACAATGGGTACAAAAATAAAATGGATGAAATGGATGAAACAAGTGACCAGCTATATAGTTTATTTATCAAAAGGTACCTGTCTGTGAGTATGAGACTGCTATGTAGTGTCTGACTAGGACACCAAGGGCCCACCAAAGAATCCAATATCAAGGGTCCACCTAAAGCCCCAGGGTATGGACATACATACGTTTTTTTTCCGCTGCGTTTTCATCGAGGTCCATGTCGCCGTTTTTAAAAAAACCGACCACTGCGTAAATATGCTTAACAGTTTTCAGTTTGAGCAATGGCACTTACGCTACCGTATTTATCCTCTGCCCAGCTTGCACGCGCCTGAGCTAACTCCAGACGCGCGCCTCTATTTATAACTTCACAGTTTTCGCGCCTTCACCTCTGCAGGTAAACTTTGGCCAATCAGCAGCCACTAATACATGTCTATGAGGACAGATTACCCTGCTTTTTATTTATTTATTTTTTATACACAGCTACAATCTCCCCCCATGAAGTCAAATGTTTTAAATACATTTGACTGACATTATATTCTTTTTGAGAAAAACCCTGTTATCCCCATGTTTGAGAGGTTCGTTGTGTATGTAACTGATTAATGTAACTAGACTTTCGGCCAGATATCGATCAGGGAAGCCCGTCGGAAGGCCCCCACATATGGAGCCAATAAGCTGCCGACTGTCAGCAGCTTTTATTTGCCCGTGTATGGGGCCTTTACACTGTGCAAATTCTACCCCCCCCCTCCTGCAGTCTGTATAATTAACAGCCTTCTCCGTGTCAATAGTCTGGCACAGTTTGATAAATACGCCCCTAAATGTAAAACAGGCCTCTAGCATAGTTTTAATGGTAACTTGCAGTTCTTGTATCACTGATGCACATGAATCTCAGCCTTTTCATCTTTACCTTTAATACTGGCCTTGCTCATAGTCAGCTGAGAAGTTCATGCTGTGTATTGGAGCTTTCATCACACAGGTTACATGCAAGATCCTAACAGGTTATTTGTTTTTCTTTGTCTAGACATTTTCTGTCTGAAGCTTGAACTACTGGAAGGCAGGTACTTGGCACATCATTCCATTGGCTGTTTTTAAGCAACCTGGCTTTTGGACAGTCATACTGGATTGGTGGAAAACAATCGTCACCTGAGCATGCGGACTGCTGTAACTTTATTGGTAAAACAAAAGTACAATTGCTTCAAGGAGCGTCAGTTTCAGTAGCAGTCATATCCACCCTTTGAACTGTATAGACCTGAATGGCAGTCTTTGGAGAAAAGGTGATAATATACAGATTATATAGAGAAGCAAAAGCAAAGTAATAAGCAGTGTTATTGTGAAAATGGAAAAGTCTACAAATATTAGGGATGCAACGAATCCACTATTTTGGATTAGGCCGAACCCTTCGCAAAAGATTTGGCTGAATACCGAACCTAATCCTCACTTGCATATGCAAATTAGGTTTGGGAAGGATAAAACATTTTTTACTTCTGGGTTTTGTGACAAAACAGGTGATTTCCCTCCCCTAATTTGCATATGTAAATTAGTATTTGGTTCGGCCTTTCTCTTTTCCCATTGACACTTTATTACAACTTCCGGTCCGGGCCACTGGGACTGCCACATCAGGAGCCTGCATCCCCCCCAACACCCTAAGAACAAAGGGGATTGACCTACAACTGCCCCATCAAAGCCCTGATCCCATATCCAACTAAAGAATCTATACCATTTGAGAATTGGGGTACACAAGTGTCATTTAACCAACCTGAACAACCTGGAGCTAACGTAACCTAAACCATGTATGTACTTACCCAACTACATTAAAGCTATTATTGCTGCAAAAAGGGCTGGTTCACAGTTAACTTTTAGTATATTACAGAATGGTTAATTCTAAGAAACAATTGGCCCTCATTTTTTCTTTTTTATAGTTATTGATTTATTTGCCTTCTTATTCCGACGGTCCAGTTTTTAAATGGGGGTCACAGACCCCACTGAGAACACAAATGCTCTGTAAGGCTACAAATGTATAGATATTGCTACTTTGTATTACCCCTCCTTCTATTCAGGCCCTTTATTATTCATATTCCAGTCTCTTAATTTGGACCCTAGAAACCAGATTGGAGAGCTGCTGAATAAAAAGTTACATAACTTCAAAACCACAAATAATAAAGAATGAAAACCTGTTGTCTCAGAATATTACTCTCCCCATCACACTAAAAGTTAACTTAAATATATTATATTTGGCTATGTATCCAAACAGGTTTATATATTTTTTTTATATTAACACAAAACAGTAACATTAAAGGAGAAGGAAAGTCATCCTGCACTTGCCAAATGTTAGGCACCCCAAGTGATTGTATTGACTTACCTGAAACCCAGGGCCGGTGCTCCTATCAGCAGAAAACTGCATCGGCCCAGTGAGCACCATGGAGCGATCTTCTTCCGGCTTATTTTTCCTTCAAATTTCCTGGGGCAAACGTATGCGCAGTTAAACGATATAGCTGACTTTTTAGTTAAAGTTCGGACTTTCGTTCTACTGCGCATACGCAGCCGCGCTATGAAAGCGAAAGACAAGCAGTCTGTGGTGCTCACTGGTATAACCCCGGGCCGGTGCAGTTTTCGGCCTGGGGTTTCAGGTAAATCAATACAATCACTTGAGGTGCCTAACATTTGGCAAGTGCAGGATGACTTTCCTTCTCCTTTAAGAAAAGACCTAAATGTCAGAATATTTAAGCAAGTTTCCCAGCGAAAATCATGCCCATAGACTCCAATGGGTGAAAAAATTGTCAAGCCGCCTCGCACGTCAAAAAAATAAAATAGTTGCCTTTAGCCTTCAATGTATTTTGGAAAATTTTCGCTGTTTCATGAATTTTCGGCAAAGCTAAATGGGTCAGAGTCGCCTATCACTATTATAGGCTATATATATTCTATATTCAAGCAGCAAAGAACTTCTGGTGTGTAACCCTTAACACTAGTTTTCATGTTCTGCACCTCCTTAAATGTAATATGTAGAACCATAGAAAAAAAGAACCAATCTGTTTGCTCTAATGCATGGTTAAAAATAGAATGTCTTGACAGAAAAGGAGACGGTTGATTTTTTATAAATTTAATAGAAATATAATTAGGGAGAGGATGTAGCACATGGCATTAGGAAATGTTATTGTGACCATAACACGGACATAATCTCACTTTTGTTATAATGCAGCACATTTCATTTCCCCGCAAAATACAACAATACAAAAAAAAATAAAAAAGCATTTAAATTGGATTATAAATAGGTCAAATTTCATTGCCACAAAATGCTCTGAAATAGAAATATGATCTGTTCTGTGAGGGAAGTAAAAAATAAAAAGAAACTGTATCCAATCAAAGCTCAGTTGAGTAGATGGAACACGTGTAGGTCAGAATAATGAAGGATCCATTGAAAGGTGCAAGGGAAGGAAAATGTTATGAATTGATTTGTGGTCCAGTCTTAGGAAAGCTAAGGCACTGAACTGTAACACATAGCAAAAAAAAAAAAAGCCAATAATCTGCACCAGTGCATTTCCTGATATCCAAATAGCAAAGGCAATTTAACACAACAGAAAAAGGCATTGTGTTTTTTTTTTTTTTTAAATATGCCATTGAAGTTTGTTATGTATTATACCTGGACTTGTCATTTTTCCTAAAGGTCTTGAACCAAAAGTATTGCACAACGCCTCCTGCTGGCCAATAAACATGCACATTACAGGTTACTGGCTCTTTTTACTTTTAAAGCCAATGTACAGAAAGGGAATGCTTTCCATTAGCAGACTGGAGCTTGTGAGGGAGAATTTTAAAAAGATTGCGTATTACTCAGGCTGACACAACATTAAGAGCACTTTAACAAGCAGAAGTTTTTTTGGCAGTGAATAACACAACAGTAACTTGCCCGGTCCGATTCCATTTCAAATGCTGGAAGTTAATTAGCAGAGCCACACTCCTGGGGTTAAAGAAAAATGTAAAAGCAATAACGTTTATAGAAAGAAAAAGGTATGGGGATTTAGAGAGATGATTTATATGCCGTTTGTGTCAAATTTTCACAGCAAAATGCTTTCAGCCTCATAAATTCTAAAGTCTGGTTTGAAAAAGTCTTTCAAAAGAGACCTAGATAATACAAATAAGGATGGTCTATACTGCTGTACCTCTTAACTATAACGTAGGCATACTTTCATTGCACGTGGGGTTATTTATCTGCACACCGTATTTATTCTAAGATTAATACCATTAATACCGTTCCACTGGCTTTTCTCACAAACCCTATTGAAACTTTGCCCACAATGACCATATTGTCAAAAGAGAGTAGCAGATTGCTTGGCATTCATTTCAGACCATTTTCAGTTAAGTTTCTCTTGCCTTGCTCATCAAGAGAATAATTGTTTAGTATGAAGTCACTTTAACCATAAAAGCTCAACCATAAATGTAGAATGAAACTTGAACATTTCATTTTTCCAATAACACAACTTTGATCATGTAAGGCTATTTCTGTTCCATTAATCTCTGGCTGATTCTTGTCCTTGTTGTGTAGTTATATTAAGCTTGGTTATCTGGCACCCTTTGGCAATAATCTTTTGGAGTAGAAGCAGGTTTCCAACATTAGGGAAATACAGATCACAGCAATGCATTTTGTATCCAGTTTTATCCGGTCTTTTTTTGGGGGGGGACACACAATAGAAGTTTCAGACACTTTATTCAACATTAATGTCCTTCTCCCCCCCACAGAGTTCTTAAGACTAGTAGACTGGGGTTGGTTGCTTGCAAACTGCACAAACATTGAATGTATGGGAAATTTTGTGGATGTGAAATTGGTTTCCCAGGAAAAAAAAAAAAAAAAGTTGTATCATTCCAACTCTGATAAATTACACGGTCTTCGGAACTCCTGACCCCGCTCATGTATCCATTTATTGGACACTGCAAAACAAGATAAAGCTTGTCAATACCTATTAGAAAAGGAAAGTCATAGCATTTTAGAACACAGCATCATGCAACATTCAGATTTTTAAAGGAGAATGAAAGGCAGATTTAAAGCAGGGGTAACCCCCTGGTTCGAGACTGGATTTCATTCTCCTACAAAAGTCAAAAGTTGTTCTGTGCTACTCTCACAGTTTTAGCAAAGTACTATATGCGTTTGAAGATACAAAATGAACATTTCTATTGGAGAAAAAGTTTTCTTAAGTAGATGTCAGAAGTAGAATATATTTCCAATATTTGTATAACTTTGGTACTTGTAATTAAAGGACAACAAAAGCTTTCTTTCAAGAATGTAGTGTTTAACAAGTCAGCCCTTATTCTCCCCGATCGCCAAGTTTAAATGCCCAAATACCACTTATTATACTAGTTGTAGTAATTTATAGATCTTCTATTCGATGATCGGTCAGAACTGCCATCTTTACTGAGCCTACATCATTGAGAGAGAGGCTAGATAGATGAACTGCGCATGCATGCCTGCTCTCCTTGTGCATATCCGCTTCTCGTGCGCTGTTACATATTACCACAACAATTATTACCACAGGAGTAGACGCACTCAATTATTGTGAAGGGGGCTGTACTCACACAGATGCATGTAAGCTCCAAACACAGCATGTTGTATTTCACATGCATTTGAGTGAGTACAGCCCCCTTCACAATAATTGAGTTAGTCTACTCCTGCTCTCCCCTGCGGCTGAATGGAGAGGAGAGCAGAAAAAAACGCCAGTGTGTAAGAGCCCTTACAAAGTATAAAGGGATGCCTTCCCATAAACCATTTATTATATTCAGCCTTTCCTTGTCCTTTAAGGACGGTATTTGCATGACCTTCCAGCTGCAGTAAAAGAATACCTTTAAACATACAGAAATAAGCATCAGCTGACCAGAGTATGCAAAGTGTATTAGTTCAAAAAACCTTAAGGGCTACAAAGATCACATAATACAAAGAAAAAAAAAAAATAAAAAATGTAGGGCCTATGGCTTCAAATCACCACCAATCCAAGATTTAGTGCAGTTTGTTAAAAATACACTGTAACACTCACCCCACTTATTTCCAACTAATACGGGACAGGCTGCGTGCCTTGTGCTATAATCGCCTTCACCACTTTCAAAAAGATTGTACCAGAAGACCGCTGTACCCTAGAGAAAGAGAAATCAAATTCTTCCTAAGTTACAAGTGGACAGTAATGTGCCTCATTGCTTGTACCACAAATGATTGAGAAATATTCTCAGCAGCCAGATTTAGTAAGATTTTGTTTGTAAGCTATTGTGAGAAGGGCCATTTGATTCCAATGTTATTCACTAACCCTTGTGAAATTATTTCAAAAACCATTTGTTATAAACGAATGTAAAGGATTGTATAATTAAAATAACAAGAAAGATTTTCAATGGTTCTATAGTTAACTATTTGTAATTGCAGTTCTAAGCAGTATTTGTTTATCCCTTTCTCTTCTCTGCATCTGACCTTTAGCTCAACTAAAAATACCCCTAATTTTGTAGGTAATAATGAATAATACATGGTGAGGATTACTTTGGGCTAAAAATATCTTTGAAAATTGCTTCTTTATTGGAACTCCCCATAGATCTGCTCAAATGAGAGCTGGGCGTGTCCCAACGGTCCAAGCCTGAAGCTCAGGCGGAGGGGAGGGGCCAATGCCAGCTTTGTAGTCTCACAAACAAAGACAGACTTCAGTTCCCCATCAGGTCAGCCTAGCTGCTTATTAGTTCCTATCCTACTGTGCTGAGTGAGCAGAGGATATAAAATGTCAGACAGATATTGCTTTCAGTAGCAATTACATTTATAAATAAGCAAATACATGAATATCGGTTTAAAGTAAATCCTAGGTGGTCAACCAAAACATGTAGGGTGATTGGAGAAATATGACTAACATTTATTGGAACTATAGAATAAAATTGGTCTCCTATCTCTGGATAAAAATAGAGGCAAACATTGAACTACGTATAAAATTAAATTAGAAGACAACACCAGCTTATGCATTCTCCAAATATGGAAGAAATAAAAGAGGAGTACACGTTTTACGTTTTTAAGTGTGCATTTAAAAAAGTAGGGGTATTCTCTTTGACTTCGTAACACAGAACAGAAATACTTTAGAAGGTTGTACCTTTTTAGGATATACAGCTGCTCCTACTTCTGGAAATACTGTAGCGCCACCTGCTTCCACATCACTCATCTGCAAGTACAGGGTGATTTCCAATGTTATGTTGATACAGTAAAATAAGGTTATTGCAAGAACATTTGAATTGGACATTAGTCTGTACAACTTACATAAAATAGCCAAGTAGCAACTCTGTTGCCCGTTCCAAGTTCTTTAAAGGCATCTGGCTCATCTTTCTGTGGAATACATGCATATTAAAATGAATAAGAAATAATAGCAGGAGAGGTGGAAAACACAAACTGGGATTTTTGACATGCAAATTAATTGGAGCAAAAAAGTATTCCTATAGGGCAGTTCACATTTCTAGCCATTAACACATATTTATAGCTTTATAGAAAACTTAAAATTACTGGCCAGATTGGTGCATCTTGATATTTACATTTTTATTGGAAAGTTACAATTCCATTGTATATGTGGTCTGTTACGAAAAACATGCCTGGGGATTCCCCTCTATCTGGAGTAGGTTAAGGAGAGTGCTATGGGGGAGGGGGCAATTATCTTGCAAACCAAAAACATGCACAGAAAATGGTTTCCATGCTAATCTGTTAAATCTGTTTACAAGCATTTCCAAGCAGGGGCAGATTCTATAAATACTGGGTCATATACCCAATCGTTAAATCAAACAGAACCTTCAAATTTTACAGAAATTGCCCTATTGAAATCACCAGGAGTTTGATTAATACTGGTTATCTGGTAATGAAAAAAATATAGATCTTTGTCTGGTGCAAAGAGATTCAAATTGCCTCCAAGATGGAGAATTCCCACAGACAGTAAAAGAAGAATTATTTTCCCATTCTTAACTTGAAACATACTCCTGGTGATTTCAGGAACGTGCAGATTAGCAAACAAAACTTATTACAAGTAGTTTTGGACACAGAAGAATGAAGGCATCATTAAAGCAGCAATCCTGTAATTCAGTTTGTCTTGAGGTGGGCTGTTGAGACTGTCCCAGTCTCTTTCAGATATTACATTACTAATATCTCATTTTTCAATATGAAACAGCAGTGATGACAGAGTTGAAGAGAAATGCTGCAACAATGTGGCCCTGTTCAACAAATTACTTGCCCGTGCAAAGTCAAAGTGCGGTTCATATTGTCCTCCCATTCCATAATTTGCAACCTGAAAAGACAAAGATACATAGCATGGAAAATATTTTAGTGAAATGCTTAACTTACCCTTCCAAAATCAAAGTGGGGCTCATACTGGCCTCCAACTCCATAATTGGCCACCTAAGAGAAGCAAAACACAGCAAGTAGTAAGCGCAAAGCGTGGCACCAGCCACTAACTAGTTGTATACAGCTCAAAGTCTGCAGTGGAGAAATTCTAGCAGCAGTGAAATGGAAGAGAAACTGGCTAGAAACTTATAAGGTGATAAAGTTTATGGGTTGACCTCCTTGTAGTCAATTTCCCTCCAAGACACTGCTGTTTGAATTTATCCTTTGCGTCTTCTACGTGTTGTATAGTAGTTGGTGGCATTAATGGAAATCTGCAAGACCTGGCAGGTGCATCAGTAAAACCATTGAAAGGAAAGAAGAGGGAACATAAATCAAGTGAAGGCAATTTGGTGTTACCCAAAAGTTCAGGTGCCAAAACACACTTATATTGACTCATGTGCCATAGACTTAAAACAAACTTGTAGATAACACAAATATATTAAGGAATAAATATAAATAATATATATTTTAGTCTATACAGCTACATAGTCATTGTCTATTCCCTGTTCACTTCCACATATAAGAAGACTTTTGTCAGGGAACTACAAATGTCTGTGTTTCTAGTCAAATGAGAAAAATGCTGAATAAATGGGTAGGAATACTGTATGAAGTACCAAGGCCACATACAACAACTGAAAGAGAATCAACGTCCAGGTGTAGGTTGCCCATCATCCACATTTGCCATTTAGTGGTTAACACATTGATTGCAGTTACACATTACATTTATTTTTAGAATATAAAGCTTTGGATATTTGAATTCAGAAGGAGAAACAAAAGGATTGGGGATGGTCCAAAACAATGTGACACAAGCCGCATTTTCCTTTTGAGGGCTAGATGACGAAGAAGAACACCCCAAAGTGGTGTGTGCAGTTGCATATACAGTAACACAACAAGGACAAATCCTTCACATATTTATAATCCCACATGGTCAGCCTTTTTACTTACACTGTATAAAAGGTGGTTGCCATACAACAGCTTACTGTAGTAGTAGTAGCTGGATAGTGGATCAAATGTGTGACCACATAATTAGTGTGATTATTTCAAATCATGTTCCCCTTGTCACCTCTTCTTATTCACTAGAAATTGGGCCCCCTTTCCATTAATAAGTACACAAGTCATGCAAACTAATATGGCTTTAAAACTGAATTTTAGATATGTACAAGCCTTTACACAGAATATACTGTACATGGGTATTTGTTCTGCTGGCAATTTACTGCACAAAGCAGGAGAAATCAATTTTAGTTACACCGATTCCTCATAAAATATAGAATTTGCTTTGAAATGTGCCACATCCAAATATGAATTAATTGAGGTAATTGGTATTAAGGAGGAATCTCTTTAATTGGTCTGAAACTGGAACCTGCAACTGCTTGATAAAGCTTCATATAGGCGAAATGCATCGCAGTATCTAGGTGGTGTGTCGAAAGTTTTAGTGAATTCAGCCCAAAATCGTGAAAATCGGAAATCTACAGGGACTCCGTGAATCGTGTATCTGTGTAAAAAACCTGTAAATTGTTGAGATTCAGTGTAAGCTAATTCAAATTTTTGCTCTCCGCAGTGGAATGCATGCACTGAGATACATCAGGGACCATCTTGGATTTTCAGAAAGAGTTATTTGCAGTAAAGTGGAGACATCACAAAAAGGCTATTGGATCTAGCGCTAAGTGTCCGGTCACCAAGTGCCCAACACAGGATCTGGTGAGATCAGTCCATTATTGGGGGCACATGTAGCTGTACAAAGAGTGGGGGTGTGGGGGACGTCCCATTTAACCCCTTTTGTAACCCTCTCTACATATATCTCCACATAATAAGCCTGGCAATCCATTTGGGGAAATTACTTCTTACCTGATTACCAAATTGGAGAACTATAACTCACACCATAATACTCCCAAGTTGGAGAACTGGAACTCACACCAATTTTGCTCTACATAATTGATGTTGCAAGACTGGGTGAATCATTCAATACAATAGGAGATTTGGAAAATTCCTATTACTGTGATTTTAAGTGACCACCTACCTGAATCATTTTGAAAAATCTTTGTATGTATTTATATTGTTATATGCTGGGTATCTGGCCGGCCAGGTTTTAAATGGAAAACTTTTAAAGTAAAATAAAATTTGTATACATTCACATTAATCTGGTCTCCAAATACATCTTTAATCAATTACCCACATCCAAATCTCTCCCCTTACCTGCAGTTCTTCTGCTGTAGACATGTCCAGTCCTGTTACTCTTTCAATCCTATTATTGAGACGTGCAACGACTGGATCCTCATAAGCAGACAGCCAGGCACTGGGGCCAAAATAAATTGACAGCACATTACAAAACGGTAGGAAGTATTAAATCAGACGCACATTTAAAGTAATTATCATGCTTTTCTGATTTATTGACGACAACAGTGTGTATGTTTGTGTATGTAAAATTATAATGTGATTTTTTCTTAAAATTAGGAATGTAATAAATGCAATTTTTTAAAATTAGGAATCTGCAATAATATTTGCAAATATTAAAATACGATTTTTACAATACGTGTTTTTATTTTTTGTATCCTTTAACAGCTACAGCTTAAAAAAAGCACCAAACTTAAGGCTGACCATTGATGTAATTGAAGAGAACATTGACACACATTTCCATTAAGTACTGTTGCTCTTGTTATCGAAATAAAAAAATGTAAACCCTAAAAACAAATTCATGCAAGATTGATGTGTGCTCTTCATAACATTTTTACAATTTACATTTTTTTTTCGGTTTATGATATTAGCAGTTGTTAAACTTCTAATAAAAAGAATAGAAAGAACGGTGCCACCTGCTGTTCACTTGGGCCTACAGTTTGTAGCAGTCTTTTGATGTTGCTTTGCTTATAATGGACTAGATGACAACTGCATTTTCTAGCAGCATCGCAAAATGTTGAATGAACAGCAGATTTTTTGATTTGCTATGTTAGTAGTCATTTAAAAATGGCGAATATCTTGAAAACTAGACAAAAAAAAAAAGTGACTTGTGAAAAAAAACCCCGTAGAAAAGCAATTTTACATGTGCTGTATTCCAAAGAAGGGATATTTTATTCGTAAAAAGCACATAAAGCAGTTTTTGATACATCTTCTTGGCATAGTGTCTCCCTTGTCAGCCATCCTTATCAGGTCCTAATCACTGCAGAATGCAGCATAATGTAACAATACTGGCATGATTAGTAGAATGCGTTGATGGGCTTCCACCTGCTGTGCACCTATATTAACTCTGCACATACATGGCACCAAAGAACCACTGGTACCAAGTGGCAGTCACCCAAAATTCCAAAGAATAAAAGGATCATATTTGATCTGCGTCAAAAGTTTGTTTGTTCTGGCTTTTCTGCCAGTTACTGCAGAAATATTTGCTATATTACAAATTTAGGAAGTTATCTATCAAGTTGTGTTTTCCTGAAAAATGCAAGTTTTTCAAGGTTAGTTTCCAGTCAAAAACTTTCTGGGTTAAAGAAAAAAAAAAAAAACAAAATTTTCTGGTTTTTATAAAAATAAAATTATTTTTGGAGAATTATTATACCCCGAAGCTGGACATTATATTAATTTTTTTCAAAATGGGCTCTATGGGAGTTTAGGGTAATTCAGGGGTTTCTACATACTGGGTTTCCAGATAAAGCATCCAATACCAGTACAAATAGTGCTATATAAAGGATACATACATGGCTTAAATCCATGTCATGATATTTGTTCAGAAGGTTTTCATACATCTGTAACATGGTTAGATGCAATAAGATGCTGGAGTCATCAGAAACTTTGGATGTGACTATTGTCATAGAGCAGTGATCCCCAACCAGTAGCTTGTGAGCAACATGTTGCTCTTCAATCCCTTGGATGTTGTTCCCAGTGGCCTCAAAACAGGGGCTTATTTTTGAATTCCAGGCAAGTTTTGGGTGTATAAAAACCAGATGGTCTGCCAAACAGAGCCTCAATGTAGGTTGACAAGCCACATAGGGGCTACTAAATGGCCAAGCACAGCCCTTATTTGGCACCCCAAGAACATTTTTCATGCTATTGTTGCTCCCCAACTCCTTTTACTTCTGAATGATGCTCACAGGTTCTAAAGGTTGGGGATCCCTGTCATAGAGGCATCTTAAATTTCAAATTCCCCTTTACCTTAAGAAAGAGGTCCACCTAGTAACCATGTATCTGTATCCAGTAGAACACTCCTCCTTACCTCTTAGAGACTCTGTATTGAGCAGTGGTCAACTTTCCTGTCTGAGGGTCATGCACAGTAGCCCGTCTCAGCTACAAAAAGAGAAAGGACTAAGGTTTAATTTGGGAGCAGGCTTGTGTGTGCCATGCCGGGAGTTCTGATTGGTTTGGGTAGAATGCAGTTTTTGTTTTACATTCTAACTTTGTTCCTTATGTAGAGACATCAAGAATATGCGCTCATTTTGTCCATAACAGATTGTCCTTTCCCTTTTTATTGGAGACATTTCAACTCTCCTAGTGGTGCTGAGTTATACCCAATCCTTTTCATTAGATAGAAATTATATTGGGATACAAAGGCTCTTTTTATTTTAGCAGACAACTCAATTGGGCATTAGGTGATTTCTCACCTAATGCCCAATCACTGATGGCCATCACTGATCTCAAAAGTTTTAATGGAAGTTTCAAAATAGTAGCAGCTACAAAATGCATTACGTTTTACAAACATTAGAATAAAAATCGTAATATTTGACAAAATACCTTATGACTGTAAGGTATAAAGTTAAAATCGCTTATTTACAAGCAGTGTTGTTAAGTTTATTTTATGGTCCTATCACAATAGCTATACTAACTAGACCGATGTAAAAATTATTTTGTAGTATAGATAATACCTGCAAAAGATGATGAAGTGATCTGATAATATAACACAAGTAAATAAAAATCTTAACCCAACTTCAAAATAAAAAGAAAGGGCACTCAGCAGCAGGAGGGTTTTTTGGGGAATGATAGATCAGGAATGGAACACTTATTTCTGTTCCCTTACAGAATCCATCAAAGTAACCTGTTTATGCAAATACATGTATAGTATAAAATTCCTTTGTTCTTACCTTTTGCTAATTCTGTAGTGAGCCGTCTCCAGGACTCCTGTGATAGGGTTTGAAATGGTGGCTCGCCTCAGCTGTGAAGCCAACCAATTACAATATGATAAAAAACTAGCATTCACCCAACCAATCAGAATCCCTTTTAAAGCAGAAAAAGTGCAAGAGTACAAAGTACTTACTGGCGTTCACAAATAAGGGACATAACTCGTCAGTATTATCAACCATCTTAAAAATAAAAGCCTTCTACAATCCTTTCCGCAACAATATCAAATAAACAAGATCAGGTGTAGAACCAAGCCTTCTTTGGTTTTGCAAGCTTATGCTTGACAAAGTAGGATCACAATAACAAAATCCTATGGGCTAACAGAGAACACATCCCACTGAATATATTTTCTAAACACACCTGCAAATGTTACTTGAGATGCCAATGACAAACTCAACAATTACGCACATGCAGCGTCATACTGCTGTTTATTACTTTACATTGTAAAGTCGATATGCAAAAATGTAAGGGAAACAACACTCACCCTTGGCTTTGCCAGCTCCTTAACCTTTGAAATCTCCTCATGAGAGATAATATCATGGTAACGCACAATGCGTGGCTTGTCCCATTCATCTTCTTGCTTTGTAGGAGACAGGATGAATAATGGGTCTCGGTTACAATTATAATAGCGGCAGAAAAGTCTCTTTTGTCTGCGGGGAGTCTGAAATAGGAAGCAAATGACATAAAATATTAGAAACAATAAGTCATATATACTTTTCCTCTCCCTTTACAGATATCTAAAGATAAGCATTTATGCAGACTATTTTTATTGGCAACACAGGTACTACAGGTATAGGATATATTATACGGAATGCTTCGGACCTGGGGCTTTCCATATAACTGATCTTTCTGTAATTTGGAAGAACATACCCTAGGTATTTGATTTTCGAAATTGTATTTTTGGTCAAAATGAATCGGAAAATCGAGATTTATCAAACTTTTAACCTGGGAATAATTCAAATTTGACTATTCGCCACCTAAAACCTGCTGAGTTCATGTAAGTCAATAGGAGAGGTACAGTAACCCATTTGAAGATGTTAATAGCCTTCCCGACAATCGGAGAAAAAAACTTAGTCGAATTCAATTCAAGTTTTCGAGTCGGTAATATTAATTTTTTCTTAAATAACCTTGCAACTGAATTTCGAGAAATTTGACCTTTGATAAATGGGCCTCAAAGTCTGATTAAAAATATTTAAACATGAAATAAAATTAATAGGATTCTTTAGCCACCAATATGGATTCATGCAGCTTACTTACCATCAAGTACAAGGAACAGTTTAATTTTTAAAGAGAAATTAAATAATTTTTTAAAATTAAATAATTTGCTTAAAATGGAGTCTATGTGAGATGGTATGCCTGTAATTCTGAGCTTTCTGGATAATTGATCCAATACCTTGGCAGTAACACAAAATACTATAACTAAGACAGACAGACAATAAATATACATAGCTAGTACCATTTTGACACCCTCTCCACGACACAGCTTCTCATATTTCTGTCTCTCAGGAAGGTGATCTTTGGGCCGACCTTTTCTTGTTCTGACTTCTTCGCCCTCAGAAAGGCTAGAGCTAGATTTGTTACTCTCTTTTGACATGATATATTCAAAGTATCTCAGATTGCCATTCCCTCTTTGATGCTCAGGATCTGTTAATTAAAAGCAACAAATGTGGAAATAAGGAGGATTCCACCCAATTAAACATTACTCAAGGCCCCTTAAACTACTTCAGGCCATATTTATTAAAGCGATTTTACTTTTTTTTTTTAAAGAATGTATTTAGCTATAGTATTTGTTCAGCAAATAGTGATCTTAGGGTACAAAAGTTAGAGGTTCAGTTCAGTTAAAGACCTCAATCATTTAAGTTAGCATTTCTTAACATTCACGATCAGATCAGTGCGATTTGGCCCACAACTTGGTAGCCGTATCTGTGAAAAAGAGGCTTTTTGAAGACTTTGTCAGACAAAGTGACTTTTCTGTGTATAGCTAGCTTTAAAGAAATAGTTCATTTTGAAGTTACATTTCATCATGTTAGAGAATCTCATGTATAGCAAAGCTTCAGTTGGTCAGTTTTTTTTTTTATTTCCCTTCTTCTGCCTAGTTGCAGCTTGCATTTTATACACTGGCAGTAAAAAAACAAACAAACAAATACTGCTAGGTGAGGCTAGAATTGTGTTACTTGTCCTTATTTTCCCCCAAGACACTGTGAAGTAAGTTAGAATGATCTAGGATGAAAATTCCATTCAATTTCTTTAGCGCACACAATTTCTTTGATTTATCTGAAAAAAGGAGGTCTGATTGGCAGTCAGTTACTGTAGTAGTACTACATAATACATGAATATGGCAAGTATCCTCTCGTCTACCCTCACTAAATTATAAGAAGAGTTAATTAAGCAAATTGAATTAGGGCTTTTAGAGGCGCTGTGGCAAAGCAAAATGCAGATGACATACATTTCAACGGCTAGAGTTATTATCAAAGAAAAATAAAAAAAATACTCCATACAGATTTCTTACCCAGCTGTAGCAATCTCTTGGTTAGCATCAGAGCTTTGTCCAAGTCCCCTTGTTGGTACACAGTATAACTAAGATAATCTAGAACCATGACCTTGTCAACAGAAGACTCTTCTCCTTCATCCAACTGGCGTAAAGCCTGCTCCATCCATAGCTCAGTATGGTAGTAATCAGCCTCCGTGTAAGCAATTTTACCCAAATCAAAACAGTCTTCAGCTGTTAAAGAAGTTTTGTGCTTAACACCTATGGAATGTAAAAAAAAAATAGATAAATAGACAGGTTCTCGGAGACAATTTCTAAAAGTGAGAAAAACTTTACTGACACTAAAATTAAAATATCAAATTCAAAACAGCCATAAAAGAAACAGCTGCCATTTAGGCTACACTTTACAAACAATTTACTTTTAAAAAGCAATAACAGTGATTAACTACCAGTCTAAAACACTATAAAGAGATTGCTGTTGTTAAAGGTATGATGTGAAATAAAACGTATTTAGCATTCTGGCTTTTAGAAGCATTGGATATATTTACGGTTTACGGGGCCCACAGACGATAACTGCCAAAAAGGAATATAAGCATTTGTGCTGTAAGCAGAGGGAAGCTATTCAACCCCAGAGAAAAAAATGCAGAGACAAAACATTAAGGAATGCACCATGTGTAGTTAGGTTCAGAGATCCTAGTAATGGTAACTTTCTATAAACTAGTTTCCCCTTTGAGATAATTAGCCATTGCCAGCATCAGGTTTAAGGGGGGGCATTAAAGGGGCATAATACAGCATTGTCCATTTTGGAATCTGAATCCCTTTGATGTGTTGAGAAACCTACGTAAAACCTTTCTAATGCTGGCCATAGACGCAAAGATCCGATCGTACGAATCAACGTACGATCGGACTTTCCCATCTCCCGACCCTCCACTAACCATTCAGATCAAAGTCTTTACCATTCCGATCAAATAAGAACAGATCACCCAATGTTCTGCCCCTGACAGCAATCGTACGATACTTATGTCTGACAACACTAGTGACAGTCTCCCTCTGAAAATCGTACGATCGGCAATACATGCAGAGATATTATCGGCAGACGACAGAAATTTTCTAACCTGTCCGATCGACCAAACGACCGATCTCCGACAGACGAAAAATGTCGGGACTCTCCACACATGGATCTTTGCGTCTATGGCCAGCTTAAAGACAATACTTATTTATTATCTGGGATGCAAATGTGGGCTCTATAGCCCTACATTGCCACAAGGGAACTTGCCTTATTAACGATATTAGAAGTCTTCTAATGTAAACAAATAATTTATGGTGGATGCAAAGGGATAGTACATTATATTAAAATATCCATGAAACATTTTTTTTTTCTTTTTTTGCTAGTGGTCCTTTAACTGGGATTTGGAATTTTATATCAAGAGCCTTAAATAAACATAGGGTGACAAATGGCTATGAGTAAGTGCCCACCTTTGGCATGAAATGCGTCAGGCTAAAGCATGTCCTTATAAAGATTTTTCATTTTTATATAATATTTGGGCTCCATCTTCACTAAACAGTAAGTCTCTCCCGATTTTAGCTTTTGACAAATGGCTAGGCCTCACACTATTGTACATGTGGTGTGTCGAGGGCCAGGCCAGGGTTAAAACCTCAAACCATAAATATGTATTACCTGGAAGGTTGCCCTTGGAGATGGTGTCTGTGTCAAGGTTATAAGTGTCTTGCAGACGAATTAGAGCCTTGGCAGCACCAGTCTGGTCCTCATCATTTGGGAAATACTGGCGCTGAATGGTAAGGTTAGAAATAAAGCCTTGAAACAAACACAAAAGAAACACAATATTAGCTTATTCAGTTAAAGTGTTTTCCATGCAAATTGATTTATTCTGGGCTGGGACTCAATACAAGCAAAAAAATACAAAAACAAAGAACAAATTGGGTGGATGCTTTTTTAGGGTAAAGTTGGCCACATACAAACCAACTGAGATGCAATCCAACATTTAGTTTCCTAGGTTACAGCCTGGTCACTAGCTGGCTAGTCCCAACATGATTTGAGAGAAGTTTTTAGCCAAAACGATATTCCTTTCTGATTCTACAGTAACTGCATACTACATCAGATAGAGAATCCATACAATTTGGAGATTTCACATAGCTAGAACATTAACACAAATTGGCTTGATCCACAAAAGACCACAATTACAATGTTAAGCAAAGGTACACCACCAAGTTGTGCTTTATTTTCGTAGGGCTGCTGCACCTCCTGTCACGCACAACAGCACGTTATGATGTGAACTGCAGCTCTATGAAATATTCCAGTTTTGCCTTTTGTCACCCAAATGATGCAGTTAAAGATACCTTACCATCAGATATATCTTTTAGCACCAGATTCTCTAATTGAACCCATTCTGTATTGAGCCTCTTCATCAGCTTGAAAGCATTGACTGGATGTCCCAAGAATCCCTCTGGGTCCTTTGTCGCAGTGTCTGTCAGATGATCTAATTTGTCTGCCCATCTAGGAGGGTTATAAAAATCCACTAATGATTTACTTGTATATAGATCTATGGATTTTTTTCATAATTAAAAACCATATTTAATGTTGTAATGAGTAGCATAAGCATGTAATATACCCACAATAGTTTTTTTTTCCTGCAGAGTACCACAGTATAGCTTATTTAACAACATAGGTGCTAAATTGATCAAATGCAGTTATCAGTGGTAACCAATCAGCAATTCATTTTGATGATAATAAAAGCAAAGTTCTGATTTGTTGCTGTGGGTAACTGCACTATAAGGTGTTTAATATTGTAAAAATTAAATTACAATTAGGATAACATTCATTTTAAGTGATATAATTGCTGAAAGGTTATGGTTTCCTTCTAAATGTTAGGGAGCATTTATCAACCCTTTAATTTTTATGGAGCAAACCCATGTGTTCCTGACTGTTAAAGTTAAAATATCTGTTAATCCTGCAGGATTTTCCAGTTAGAAAAAGATTTGATAAATCAGCCCGATAATATTTGGTAAGGGACTGAGAGCATTCTCTTTTGGCAAGGTCGCCAAACGAGCAGATCTTTTCCCAAAATGTACACCAAAGGCATGGCGAAAAATTGGGCTAATCTGACTGTTCGGCCCTAGGGACAAGGACCGTATCAACTAGCCAATGCAGTCGTCAATTGCAGGGAAAAATCAACGTGCCCGGTCGATAGCTGGCCAATTTTTGGCCAGATATTGGTCAGGGAGGCCTGTCATACAAGGGCAGATAAGCATCAGTCTAAAGTACCAGAGTATGGCCACCTTTAGACCTCCAGTCTACAAGTTTTAACCTAACACAACATACGTTCAGTTTGAATACATTTGGGAATTTCCTTTAGATTCCATTTTGGTTCAACTTCTAAATGTATTCATTCCACACACACTGTAAGCATCACATCATAGTCTGAAAGTTCTAGAACATTTATAGAAAACGAACACATTGTATATTTAGGATTAAATTCCTAGATAACTTACAGAATTGTGGAACTTGAAGGGATTCTGTCATATTTTTAAGTTCTAAATTACATGGTTTACACTGAAAATAATTCACTCTACAATATAAAGTCATTCCTGAACCAGCAAGTGTATTTTTTTTTAGATTAATATTGGTGTGTAGGCAGCCATCTCATGTCATTTTGCCTGGTCATGTGCTTTCAGAAAGAGGCAGCACTTTAGGATGGAACTGCTTTCTGGCAGGCTGCCGTTTCTCCTGCTCAATGTAACTGAATGTGTTGCATTGGGACCTGGATTTTACTATTGAGTGTTGTAAGATCTACCAGGCAGCTGTTATCTTGTATTAGGGAGCTTCTATCTGCTTACCTTCCCATTGTTCTGTTGTTAGGCTGCTGGGGGGGGGAGAGGGGGAATATCACTCTAACTTGCTGTACAGCAGTGACTGAAGTTTATCAGAGCACAAGTGACATGACTGGTGGCAGCTGGAATACTGACAATATGTCTAGTCCCATGTCAGATTTCAAAATTCAATATAAAAAAAATCTGTTTGCTCTTTTGAGAAATGGATTTCAGTGCAAAATTCTGCTGAAGCAGAACTATTAACTGATGCGTTTTGAAAAAAATATTTTTTTCCATGACAGTATCCCTTTAATGATACCAAGGCCTGCTTCTATTTGCCCCCACTTTGGCCAAACTGGTATCAAAAGGAACTTTATGTATACTTCTGTATAAAAACAGTGATGGCATTTACTTACTTTCTGATCTGTGCCAATTTCAGCTCCTCCTCCTTAATATAATCTTTCAGTGATGCAACCAAGTCTCTCTCTGTGTTTAGCAAATCTGTCATGTGACCTAGATTTTGAAAACAAAGTTACAACTTTGATTACTTACTAGAACACCTTCCATTAATGCGATAGAACATACATAGCAGCACCCTCAAGTTTTGGCTCAAGGGCAATGCACTGTGTACGGTTGTTGTGTTCACTTAGGAGGAATGTCTAATTTTGTTACAAGGGTCAAAGCAGATGTAGGGACCCCAGGGGTTAGACATTCTCAGGCATTTCCCTTTTGTATTTGTGGACACATAAAGTGGTCCTTTTGATTCACAGAGGCAGCTAGGTCTCCATAGAAAGTTTTATCATAGTTGCTCTAGGACCAAGAGGAAGGCTCAGGAAAGTTAGTGAGCAGCTTTTGCTCCAACGAGGAGAAATAGTGGGGTTAGGACCCCGTGGTGTGTGAACCACTAGTACAGGGATTTCAGTGGGTGAGTTGAGGACCAGGTATGGTGCCACAATACAAGACTCCAGGCTGTGTATCCCACAGTGCCCTACCCTCAAGGAGGAGTTGCCTCAGGAGTGTGGTAACTTGTACTTTACCTATGGGAGGGATGTGACACTACTATATGTAGCATTGAAGTACATTGAATGTGCCTTAAAGGAGTGATTAGTCATTTTGGTCACTGTTCTACTGTTAATAAACCAGTTATTGCTGCAAAGAAACCTCTATGTGATTTGGATATTTTGAGGAGTCTACAAGGTACTGGGAGTTGCTTGGGTACAAGTAGGTCAGAGGCACACTAAATAGCCCTGGTCCCACATTATAATCCACACAGCTAAAGTGCACTCAAGGGTGTGCTACACATACATATTTTGCATTCAGCATCAAATGCATATGTTCATGATCATCTTGCTGGCATATGCTGTACAAAGAAAATGACACCACCACTATATGATACTTTGGAAACAGTAGGGCATCAGTATAACATATGCCAGTCAAGTTGCTCTAGAATCACTGGAATTCTTAAGTTACCTATCGGCCCTATTTTATGGCAATAGGTCTGCTTTTGTAAGCAGTTGTTGAAATTCCTAAACCTGTTATGCCAATCTGACTGCCCCTTCTCAACCTGCCAGGTAGAGTTTTTAATGGTAAAAAGACTATTGCTGCACAAATATGGCAGACCCCTTATAATGGAATTAGAGGAACCTGATAGGTAATGTAAAGGCATCATGATGTATTTTTATGACAAAATATAAAGCTCATGATGATATATTTAAAATTTCAGATATCAGTATCTCTTTAATATATAACCCAAAACTTACCAATTGAGGTGAAGAAGTCTGTGTGTGCACAACTTAATGAAAGAAGCCCCAAAAGGGGCAATACTAGGTGAATTTTCATCATGTAGACCGTGATGAACTGAAAAACTGTAAAGATAAAAAAAACAAAAATATATTATATAATGAACAAGGCTAACATTTGTACTATACATTATATATTTCATATATAGATTAGACCATTTATTCAATTCACTTCCTTGAAACCCAAGCATTAGCCTGCTGAATGAAGTTCAGGAGTTGAACAATTATTTTTTTATAAGAATTTAATGGTGGATCAACGTTTTGGACCAAAATGTTCAATTTTATTTCAAAAGCATCTGTTCAAGAATTGGACCATATGTCTAAATAGGGGTATTATAAGGGATATCGACACTAAAAGAACAAAAAAAAAACTATTCTTCAAATTATTTATTTACATTAAAAAAAAAAAAAAAAAAAAAAGTTACCTATAGGGTATGTTGATAATTTTTTGCCGATTGGTCTGCTTTTGGAAGTTATTACTTGAAGTACTTAAATCTGAAAAAGACTACTGCTGCACAAATATGGCAGCCCCCCATAGAGGAATATGAGGATCAGATATAAAAACATTGGGCAAATACGGTTATTTTTAAAATTACAAATAGCATGAAAAGACAATGCTATAATAAAAAAAAATTTTAAGAAAAGTTGAATTTCTGGCATCAGTATCTCTTTAAAGGAATTGTTCAATATAAAAACCAAAACTGTGTAAATAGATAGACTGTGCAAAATAAAAAATTTATCTAATATAGTTAATTAGCCAAAAATCGAATGTAGAATAGCTGGAACGACTGGATGTCTAACATAATAGCCAGAACACTACTTCCTGCTTTGCAGCTCTCTTTGTTTCCACTGTTTGGTTACCAGGCAGTAACCAATCAGTGACTTGAGGGGGGTGGCCCACGTGGGTCATAACTGTTGCTTTTGAATCTGAGCTGCATGCTAAGGATCAATTAATTGCAAACTCACTGAAAATGTATGTTCCATGTGGCCCCCCTTATAGTGGCTGACTAACTCATAGTTAGAGAGCTGAAAAGCAGGCAGTAGTATTCTGGCTATTATGTTATCCATTCAGTCACTCAAGCCTTTATAAATTACATTTTTGGCTAACTATATTAGAAACATTTTTTATTTTGCACAGCCTATTTTTAAACTGAACTGCCCTTTAATGCTCCCACTTATGCAATATATATTGATATATATACACAATAAATACACAGGTAAGTAGCAACATACTGTGACAACATTCTTTAGCACAAACAAGAGAAGAATGGTGTCCGTATTTCAACCCATCTGTTGATGGTGTCCTATAGCATGATCCCTAAATTAAAGGATTTGCTACACATTCCATCAAGCACCTATCAAGATTCAAAACAGCAATTATTGAAATTTGTTTTCTATGCCTAAATGTTCTATTCAGGGTGGTTTGAATGGGTATAAGTGGGCTTGTTTATGCAGTAGTCTAACTTTTTTTTGTATGCATGCAACTAGGTGACTCATGCCAATAGAACACATAGTGTTTTCTCAGGGTATTTTGTTCCACTTGTTTGGCTTTTTTAAGAACACGGTGGGAAAAGCAAGCAATTTCATCTTGTGTGCTACTGCCCTAAGGCTCATGATATATGTAAAAGTCAAAACACTGATGCTTGTTTTTCAAGTAACAATCAGATTTCTAATAAAGTAAATCAAAGGAAGCTTGCCAAATTCAGACATTTTTCAGCCATGAACATGGATTGGGGTTTGTATGGATTAGATATAAATTATGGCTGAACAAGGCAGAACAACCATGCTGCAACAAAAAGATAATTTCTATGGCCTGAAATTTCTAACCATTATTATATATGTAGGCCCATGCTTGCTGGAACTATGTACAGGCATTGTCATATCGAAAAGAATATTTTATTTCCCTAAAATATACCTGAATTCCCTAAAGTACTAGGGAACTGTTTTATTTTGCAAAGAATACTGGGATTCTATATAAATGATGTATTACAGCTTAGGCTTTAGTCAAAATTCAATTTAAATGTAAAAAAATAAATAAATAATAATAAATAAATGCCAATTATTCTGGATAAAGGGTGGCAAACACTTCTCATCTCCCTGGCATTATGTTAGTATTAGTCAGAAAATCCTTAATTACTAGTTAAACAGAACCAATGTGAATGCCCACAACCTTCCTGCTTTCCAAGTAAACGTTCAGTTGGCAGATTTTCAATTTTACCCTTTAACATTACAGTCCAAAAGGAGAGGGAAATAAGTATTTTTCTGTTCTTCCCTGCTGGAGTTGCTCAGCTTCTTTATGGCAATGTTACAAGGGGGAAAAACAGGCTACTTCTCAGCGGATTTTCTTGAAAAGGGCAGTGCATAGCTGCCCTCCATTAATCTAGCTAATGAATGGACTTCTTTGCAGTCTTCTCCTGTTCAACGTGACTACAAGCTTGCAACTGCCTCCCAAGGGTATTGAAGTATGAGAAGCAATTTTTTTTTTTTTAAAGAACATGAATGCTGAAATCCAAGAAGCTCTTGGTTTTCAATAAATACCTAGGTAAAATGCAGCGATTACATTTTCCATTTAGGTTAGGCACAATGAGTATCCAAACACAAAATCAAATACATGTGGAAAGTGGTTTCTCTGCATTTTGCAGAGTGTAGAAAGGATCATGATGAGGTAGACATCGGGTAGAGGGATTGTGCTATTCTGCTTTTCAATTTGTGGTGTAAATAACATTTTACGGGTTGAATAAATATCTTATTAATAGTTAAATGGGTTGTTTACCTACAAGTTAACTTTTTGTATGATGTAGAGAGTGATATTCTGAGACAATTTGCACTTGGTTTTCATTTTTTTTTTTATTTGTGGTTTTGTGAGTTTACAACAACTCTCCAGTTTGCAAGTTCAGCAATCTAGTTGCTAGGGTCCAAATTACCCTAGCAACCACACACTGATTTAAATAATACGCTGGGATATGAATAAGAGAGGGCCTGAATAGAAAGACGAGTAATAAAAAGTAGCAATAACAATAAATATGTAGTCTTTGGAGATCTTTTGTTTTTTTAAATGGGGTCAGTGACCCATTTGACAGCTGGAAAGATCCAGAAGACAAAAACTATAAAAATAAAAAATGTAGACCAGTTCAAAAGTTGCTTAGAATTGGTCATTCTAAAACATACTAAAAGTTAACTTAAAGGGGTGGTTCACCTTCAGGTTAACGTTTAGTATGTTATAGAATGGCCAATTCTAATCAACTTTTCAATTGGTCTTCATTATTTATTTTTTATATTTTATGAATTCTTTGCCTTCTTCTCTTGACTCTTTCTAGCTTTCAAAGGGGGGTCACTTACCCCATCTAAAAACAAATGCTCTGTCAAGCTACAAATTTATTGTTATTGCTACTGTTTATTATTCATTCTATTAATATTTCCTATTCTAATTCAAATCAATGCATGGTTGCTAAGGTAATTTGGACCCTAGCAACCAGATTGCTGACACTACAAACTGGAGAGCTGCTGAATAAAAAACTAAATAACTTAAAAACCACAAGTAATAAAAACGAATTGCAAATTGTCTCAGAATATCACTCCCTACATCATACGAAAACTTTACTCAAAGGTGAACAACCCCTTTAAAGGCAATCCACCCTTTTAAAGAAAAGTAAGGCACAATTGAAATACAAATAGTGATAAATGATGGTTCAGGCACTGAAATAATTCCAGAGCAGGGTTAAAATGATTCAGCGTCCTTGGAAAGCAAGCACATGACACCCAGCCAAACTAGCCTGCTTGTGCCTGGATGCATACCAACAAACTTCAGCAGTAGCAACAACCATGGAAATGGCAAAGATTTCCAAATAACCAGTTATCCTAAAACAGGTGTTAGCCACCAATAGTGTTTTGGGGGAAAGGTCTGCCAAGTAGACTTCTTTTAGCCACATGCCATTCATCTCTGTCTAGGGAAATGTTGGAACACGATTATTGGTTGCTGCAAACTCTATTGTGCAAGTGCAATGCAGTGTCTTGGCACGTTATACTTAAAGTGGCCATAAACGGACAGATTTAAAGGAGAAGGAAAGTACTTTTACACTTGGGGGCGCCAAAATGTAGGCACTCCCAAGTCATCGCATTTACTTACCTGACACCCTGGGCCGGTTAGCAGAAAACTGCATGGACCAGGGTTATTCCAACGAGCACCATGGAGTGATCCATCTTCCTGCGTGTTCTTTCTTCTCGCGGCTCTGCATGCACATTAAAGTGAAAAGCCGAACTTTAACGAAGGAGTCTGCCCCGGGAAATTTGAAAAAAGAAGAAGCTGGAAGATGATCACTCTGTGGTGCTCGCTGGAATAACCCTGGGCCGGTACTGTTTTCTGCTGATAAGAGCACCGGCCTGGGGTGTTGGGTACCTCGACAGGATTTAGATGGTGTATTTTCGGATTCCAGCTATTTCCAAAGTCGGGACATAATAAATCTCCAAAAAATGTAGTTTTTTTCCCTGAAAATGTCAGTTTTGACAAAAAAAAAACACCTCAAAAACTCGAATTTTCTTGAAACGCACAATTTCGAACCTTAATAAATCTGCCCCTACGAGTATCGTAATGGATGAAGGATGTCGCCTGGTACTCCGCTGCCCTACGCTTTTAGCTTAGGTTTTCAAACAGGGGCACTTTTTTTTTTTTTACATAATTGTCTGTGTGGAGAGATATGGGGGTGGATTTAGTTCTCCTTTAGGGTCAGAGCACAAGTTCAAATTCGGGGAGATTAGTCGCCCCCGAGAAATCTCCTTTTCTTTGGGGCGACTAATCTCCGCGAACGGCCTCCAGCCGGCTAGAATGTAAATCGCCAGCGGGATGGCACACTGAGCACTTAATTTTCCAAGTCACCCGAAGTTTCCACGTGAGGCAACTTCAGAAAACGAATCGCTCCGAGTGCCATCCCGTCGGCAATTCACATTTTAGCCTGTGGGAGGCAGTTCAGGGAGATTAATCGCCCTGAAGAAGAGGAGATTTGTCGCCAGGCGACTAATCTCCCTGAATCTGAGCGTGTGCCCTGACCCTTAAAGATACCAAAACCTTTTATCATATTATTTACACAAACTTATCAGCATGCTATTCTTTCCTTATGTTATCAGCTGTAATGAGGTACAAGTATGGGATCTATTTTCCAGAATTCTTGGGACTTTGAGGTTTATTTCTGTAATTTTGATCACCATATCTCTGCTAAAAATCATTTAAACATTAAACAATCCCAATGGAATTGTTTTGCCACAAATATGCATTGATGCATCTTAACCTGAGTTATTATTACAGATAAAAAAAAATAATCATTTCAAAAATTACAATTATTTTATTAAAATGGACTCTATGTGGGATGGCCTTTCAGCAATTCTGAGCTTTATAGATAACAGGTTTCCAGATAAGGGATTCCATACCTATATAAAAGAGAGCCACTTAGCATTTTATGAGGCACTGTGAGGTGCAAACTAATTCATTCTGCTAAAAAGAGTCTTGAGCTAAACAGGGAAATTGAAGCTACTCCATATTTTAGTAAATAACTAAATTACTACTTCACAAGCCCCTCCTTTGCCCCTTTGTTGTGACTGTTTAGTTAGCAATAGCGGGGGGTGGCGTTCTGTGCATGAGTAATCTAATGTTTTGCCTCGCAAAGTAGAGTCCTGCACGGGTCCATATTTTGGGACCCGTACCCACAATCCGCAACCCGGACCCGCATTCTTACCTGCTTGGAACCACAACCGGATCCGACCCGCAAATACCTTATCCGCAACCCGAACCTGCAACCATCAAGAATCAGGAAGTGCTGTCACTGTAAACCCGGAAGTGACATCATCGGAAGTAGACATGATCGAAAAAAAGGGAGTAAAACCGGAAGTGCTGTCATTGGAAACCATCATCAAGTGACCTCATCGGAAGTAGATGTGACCAGAAAAAAGGAGTAAATATCGCTATTGAGAAGACCCGCGGACCTACCCACGAACCGAAAACCCGCAGAACTGCGTCCCACAGGGTATGCCGGCGGTACCCGACCCGCTGCAGGACTCTATCGCAAGGACCAAACATGGAATAGCTTTAATTATCGGGTTTGCCTTTCTATACTAAGGAAATAATTAAAAAAAAACAATAGGTAAAAAGTATGTTCTGCACAAACCCTATTACTGCACACATGTTGGACAGGTGGGTATACTACCCCTTTAATCACCCTATCCATCATAATGACAAGTGTTACAATTATACCAGCACACAAAATATTTCTCTGGACAGGGAACTGGATAAAAATAAGAAAATATTTTCTTTTCCTATTTCCTTTTTCTCTGTAATGATAAAACAGTGCCTTGTACTTGATCCAAACTAAGATATACTTAATCCTTATTGAAGGCAAAATCAGCCTATTGGGCTTTAACGTTTAAAAGATTTTGTAGTAGACTTAAGGTATGAAGATCCAAATTACAGAAAGAGCCGTTATCTGGAAAGCCACAGGTTCCTAGCATTCTGGATAACGGGTCCCATACATGTAAATGCTTACAAAGGACAGTTATGGGATGGATCTCCTATCCAGAAACCAATCACCTGTAAAGACAACGGGAAGGCTATCTCCCAGAGAGATTTTTTCTTTTAAATGTATTTCTTACACAATGAAACATAATGGCAACTCAACTCCCCAAGTCCATATTATGTCAGAACAACCCTATTTTCTTTATTTAATGATTTCAATTATTTTTTATTTATACTTAAGGTATAAAGGTGATCCAAATTATGGAAAACCTATTACCTGGAATATCAGACCTGTACAAGATGAGGTGCATATAACTGCGAAAATAGACAGTTACTCAGCAACATTCATTTTTTCCCCAACACTCTATAAGCTCTGGCTGAATTAAACAAAAAAAAAAAAAAAGAAAAAAAGGGAGGTAGGGAGGAAAGAATGAAATAAAACGTTTATGCACATGTGTACTGATTCTTTTATGCTCTATAATGATCTTAAACATTAAAAAACACATATCAAAGAAGAAGAAAAAAACTCAGTTTAATAATTGTCATATTAGTTACAAAATATAATTAAAAAAAAAAAACATTGCTGATCCGGAGGGCCAAGCTTCTATTACATTTGCAGAGATGTGAATACTATAAATCTGTGCAGCAGGGGAAGAAACAAGTTTGGGGAAGTCCTGGAGTGGATAAGATACAGTAGGTTGGTTTAGGAATGTGCTGCCACGTATTTAAGTGTACGCTCCCCTCCCCCAGCTGGAGAATGTCATTCTGATTCCCCAGACTGATTTTGCAGTACAGAAAGGGGGACACATCCTAAATTCTAACTGGCTTCCTTCCATTGCTGGTTCATTTCAGATCTCATGAAACTCCTCTGTGTGAATTCCTATAGAGCAGAGCCGTGGGCTGCTTCTACTCCAGCTCCTGGCAAGCTCCATTTCAGCTCTGCACACAGCCCCTTTCCCACATGTCACAAGAGAGAAGCTCAAGGATCCGACCAGAAATTTCTACTGGCTTCAGCAAGAGAAAGCAAAAACAAATACATGACTGCTATTGGCATTCAACTCTGAGATACACTTAATACATATTTACCAGATTACAGAACTGCCAATCACACACAACCCTTTACAGGAAAAGAAGGAAGTATAAATAAAGTACAGAAGTTAATAGGATATAAAATACCAGTGCAATTGCCATCAGATAGAGAGTTGTTATGTTACACCACATATTTTCTACCGGATTGTATTTGAATGATTATGTAATCCATGCATGGGACCTATTATCCAGAAAGATCCGAATTACGGGCAGACTCCATTTTAATTAAATAAGTCAAATGTTTAAAAATGATTTCCTTTTTCTCTGTAATGTAAAAACAACACTGGATCCCAACTAAGATACAATTAATATTTATTGGAGGGAAACATTTTATTTTTACTTCTATTAATGTTTAAATTATTCTTTTAGTAGACTTAAGGTATAGATATCCAAGTTATGGAAAGATCCCGTATCCGGAACACCCCTATGGTTTCCATCTAGCTGGTACAGATATATGACTAGTTATCCACAATGTTTAGGATCTGGGGTTTTCCGGATAACTGATCTTTCCGTAATTTGGATCTTCATACTTAAAGGGGTGGGTCACCTTCAAGTTAACTTTAAGTGTGTTATAGAATGGCCAGTTCTGAGCAACTTTTCATTTGGTCTTCATTATTTATTTTTTATAGTTTTTGAATGAATTGCCTTCATCTTCTGACTCTCTCCAGCTTTCAAAGGGGGGTCGCTGACCCCATTCAAACATCAAATGCTCGGAAAGGCTACAAATATATTGTTGCTGCTACTTTTTACTACTCATCTTTCTATTCCAGTATCTGATTGAAATCAATACATGGTTACTACGATTATTTGGACCCTAGCAACGAGAAATTGCAAACTTGAGAGATGTTGAATAAAAAGCTAAATAACTCAAAAACCACAAATAATAAAAAAATGAAAACCAATTGCAAATTGTCTCCGAATATCACTCTCTACATCATACTAAAAGTTAATTCAAAGGTGAACAACCCCTTTAAGTCTACTGGAAAAATCATGTAAACAATAAATAAACCCAATAGGCTGGTTCTGCTTCCAATAAGGATTAATTATATCTTAGTTGGAATCAAGTACAAGCTAGTTTTATTATTTCAGAGAAAAAGGAAATAGTTTTTAAACATTTGGATTATGTGGACAAAATGGAGTCTATGGGATATGGACATTCTGTAATTCAGAGCTTTCTGGATAAGGGGTTTCCAGATAACAGATCGCATACTCGTATTTCTAAATTGCTAATAAGAAAGCACATTGCAGAAGTAGCAAGACTAGCAGAAAAGTAGTAATGTACCCAAGGCAGGCAGTTACTGAGGAGCAAGTGACAGGCTCAGATTTTGGTTTTAGCTCATGCATGTCACTGAATAGAAGAGAAGAGCATCAATGGGCAAACTGAATCAATGACAAGTTGTTGTTCAAAAGCTTAGGATTAGTGTCACAACAACTGGGTCGTTGAAGCTTGTGGCAGAGCTGTCAGCTTGCACCCCACCCGACAGCTCTTGAACTATAACTCACACAGTCAAGACACCCCAGAATTGTAGGCAAATCCCTACAGATAATAAAAAAATATTAAATCTTTAAACACACTGTGCTCTACTAAAACACTGCAGTCAATGCAAACCGAACCAAAGCTTGTTTTGCTTCCATAGAATACTGCACTGCGTAATTATCAACGTGGCTTCCATGCTTCTATAAATGGCTACATTGTATAACTAAATTACCATGTGCCGGGGACAGTCGGACGCAAAAAAAAGTCAGAGAAACCAATGTGATGTACACAGCTGCTGCAGAACCTCAATATAAACTCAGCCCCCCACATTAAATTCAGTAGTCGCCAGGATTCTCCCCAGAGCCTCATAAACCTTGTAGGTGACAGCGACAGGCCCTTGGGCTACAGTGAACCCCCATACTGACGCACAAGCACTTAGAAGTGACATATAAAGTTGATGGGGCTCCAGTTTGCTGTCTAAATAAATAAATCCACCCCCCCTCCCCAACAAATCTATAATTCTGTTTTAGTGCAATTGTTATCCTATGGGTGGGTCCCCATGCTATTTATAGGGTGGAACTCCTTTAATAATAGGACATTCCCTCCAATAAGGGAAATGAATAGTAATGAGGTCCATAGCTGGTTCTAATGCAAATTTGGGGTTAAAAAGCTAATTCTGTAACTCAAGTCCCCTGGGAAAAAGCTTAAGAAACGCTGTATTATAGAAACGTTGAGCCTGGGGCAAAACAACCTTTCAGTACTGCATTGCTGCAAAACTAGAAGTCCCAATTAGCCAAGAGGAAAAGTTATTGATCGGGATATTGGAAGTCGTGGTCCTACAACAGCTTGAATGCCAAAGCAACCCCTAATAAACAAGCAGCACAAGGGGAGACGTACCTCTTGTCTCCTATAGCTGATTTCCGCCACTGACGTCCGTCATTACACGCCTGTTCCTGCAAAATGTGAGGCCCCAGGCCCCGGCTGGTATTTTATACGTGCAATCTTTTTCTCCTCCGCCCCCCTTGTGCAGTTACTTCTCCAGCCCCCCAAGCTAGTGTTCTACGTGAGACTCCTCACACAGCCAGTCGAATGTGCATGCGCAGAACTACCCCACTCCAGTGCCCATGCGCAGAGAATGCATTGCTGAGGTCTTACGAGGATTGGAAGTTATGTTAGCGGAATTCAGTGGCACTTTTTGTAGTTTGGGTGTGGAAAACTCTTGGCTTTCAGTCTTCACTTCCCAGCTCCATAACTGTAGGATTTGCGATATATTGTGCCGACAAAATATAATACATATCTGCTATGGTGACGAATGCACTGGTTGTGTATGTACAGTGTGCAGATGTGTATCATGTATTAGGAAGTACCTACCAGCAAACATGGTGGGCTGTATACTCCACAGACAACATTTTTGAATACCCAGAGAAAACTAATACTTGCAGGGAAGTTTGCAGATGTATTATTCCAGCTGACTAACATAAAATCATAGCGCTTGTAGTTCACTTGAACAAGTTCACTGCCCCTCCCTCTGGGGCAGATTTACTAAAGGGCGAAGGGACTAACGTTAGCGAAAATTTGCCAGCGAAGGAGATAGACTCTAGCGGTAATTCGCTTCCTTACGCCTGCGGAAGTTGCACTCTGGCGAAGGGACGTAACTACGCAAATTCACTAAGATTTGGATTTTACTGACCGTTACTCTTGCGCCAGACTTGCCTTCGCCACCTCAGACCAGGCGAAGTGCAATAGAGTAGACAGGAGTTCCTCAAAAAATAGTTGAACATTATTCTAAATCCCAAAAAACACTGGCGACTTTTCATTTTTCAGGCTGCAAAATATCGTAAATTTTTTCTGGGCTTCCCCCCTACATTTCCTAACATATGGCACATAAACTATACAGTGGGCTCATGTGTAGGGCAATATAACAACTCTATTTTTTATTAAGGTTTCCCAGGCTTGTGTAGTGTAATGTATTGGCTGCAACATATACGTCCATTCAACTTTAACTTCCCACCGTATGCAATTTAGCCAATGCTAGCAGCAATGCTAGCACAACTTCGCTTCGCTTGCCACAGTAACGCTAGCGCTACTTCGCCAGCGTTCGGCTCCATGGACGCACCTTCGGATTTTAGTGAATTAGCGTTGTCCTAGTGAATTTACGCCTGGAGAAGTGTTGCTATGTGAGCGAAGTGGGCGTCAGCGACCCTCAGTTCCCTGTGCCTTTCCTCTAGCACTGTGTAATGCTGCTGGACAGCAAGATTAAAACTAAAGGAGAACCTACTTGAGCCAACAAATGGGCCCTCGAGAGATCCTGCCCTGCTTGATATCTGGCCGATTGACCAGGTATAAAGGAGACGTATTGAATAAATGGTAAACCCCTAATTTTGTAGGAAATAAAAAATACTATATGGTGCTGGTTTCACTTTCAGCTAAAAATGAATATTATCTATAAAAAATACCCCCTTTATTGGAGCTCCCTATAGATCTGCTATGGTCCCTGTCGGTGTTTCAAATGATGGGTGGTCGCAGGGTCGGACTGGACCCGCTCCCCGATCAGGGTGAACTAAAACAAAAATAAGCGCGGTGCGGTGCGCCTGCAATTCATGCATGTGCACGGTGCACAGGCTGTTCGTGCATGCACGTGGCACGCTTGCTTTTGGGCATGCGTGCGGGGGCTCCAAGGTCGGAACCTGGTGCGCCCTAACTGCGCCAGTCCGACCCTGGATGGACGTATCCTAACGGTCCGTGCCACAAGAACAGTATGAGGTGCATAGCCAATCACAGTCCTGCAGTCACACAAGCAGAAATAGGCTTCAGTTCCCTATCTGGTTAGCCTAGTATATTGACCTTGGGTAACTGTAGGCCTCAATTATGATCTGATGATTTAGCCCACTGAATTGATACCATGTATGCCCAATTGTAGCTATCTGGTAATAGCCAAAGGCCTATCTAACATAAATTAATTCTGCAATAACTGAAGGTCCATGCACAGACTGAAGATAACTGGAGGCCTGTCCACAATTGGTTTGGCAATGGACAGAGGCATTTGTACAGGAACAAGCAGAGAAAACTGTAACTCGCTGCACTACAGAAGTAGCCCATGCCGGTGCAGTTTTCACCTAACAGTTATCAAGTAAGCAATTATAATCCCTGGTGGTGGCTTACATGTGGACAGGTGGTTTATATGAAACCAGTTCACTTAACAAATTGTGGTGTGGTGTAGACTCACTGGTAGTCAAACATAAAGGTGTAAAAACTAATCACACTCTCACCTAGTGACAAACAAGCTAAATGTAAATTGAAAGCTCCTTGGGTTGTGTGCTCTTTTCACAACATGATCCCCAAAGTTACAATTTACCCTTCAATTCATCTTCATGGTGTTTTCATACATTCATACCTTAAAGGAAAACTATACCCCCCAAACAATGTAGGTCTCTATAAAAAGATATTGCATAAAAGAGCTCATATGTAAAACCCTGCTTCATGTAAATAAACCATTTTCATAATAATACACTTTTATAGTAGTATGTGCCATTGGGTAATCATAAATAGAAAATTGCCATTTTAAAAAATAAGGGCCGCCCCCTGGGATCGTAGGATTCACTGTACTCACACACAAACCAAACAAACCATACATGTTAGGTCACATGAGCCAATTAACAGACAGAGTTGTGTCTTTTGCTTCAACACTTCTTCCTGTTACAGTTAGAGTTGAAGTATTTCTGGTCAGGTGATCTCTGAGACAGCACAGAGACCATCACGAAATGGTGGCTCAAGGCAAGAGATGTAAAAGGGCAATATTTACTTAAATATATATTCCAGTTTGGTGAGATTCTTTAATATGCCACTTAGTATGATATGAACTATCTGTTGCTTAAGTGTTCATTTTGGGGGTATAGTTTTCCTTTAAGTCTACTAGAAAACATTAATGGGATTGCTCATCTTTGAGTTTACTTTTAGTATGATACAGAGAGTGATATTCTGATACTATTTGCAACTTTTTTTACTATTTGTGGTTTTGGAGATATATAGCTTTTTAATCAGCAGTTCTCCAGTTTGCAATTTCAGCAATCTGGTTGCTAGGGTACAAATTACCCTAGCAACCATGCACTTATTTGAATAAGAGACTGGAATACGAATAGGAGAGGGACTGGATAGAAAGATGAGTAATAAAAGGTAGCGTTAATAATAAATGTAGCCTTACAGAACATTTGTTTTTTACAGACGCTCAAATCTCTAACTGCCTCCTGGCTATCTCAAATTGGATGAACCAGCACCACCTCAAACTCAACCTAACAAAAACTGAACTTATCATCTTTCCACCTAAGCCTGGTCCTACTCCCCTATTTACTATCTCTATTGATGGCATGCTCATTAATCCTGTCAACTCAGCACGCTGTCTGGGGGTAATCTTTGACTCCTCTCCCTCCTCTCTCTGATCATATTAACAACACTGTCAAAACCTGTCACTTTTTCTTACGCAATATTGCCAAAATCCATCCCTTCCTTCCACCTGATACATCCAAGACGCTCATGCATGCTCTCATCCTATCCAGACTAGATTACTGTAACCTTCTACTAACTGGCCTCCCTAACTCCCATCTCTCCCCTCTACAGTCTGTATTAAACACTGCTGCCAGAATTATCCTCCTCTCATCCAAAAGGGTACAGGCCCCTCCGCTGCTGAAGTCCTTATCATGGCTTCCTATAAAACAAAGAATAATTTATAAACTCCTCCTCATAACCTTCAAAGCCCTTTATTCCTCTGCACCTAACTACATCTCATCTCTTGATTCTCTATATGTTCCTCTCAGAGCAACCGCTTGGTTGTACCCCCCACTACTACTGCTGTTTCCCGTATCAAACCCTTCTCTATTGCGACTCCATACATTTGGAATGCCATTCCTGAATCTCTCAGGAGAGAATCCTCCTTCTGTGTTTTTAAAACAAAACTCAAAGACTACCTCTGGGAGCACCGGGATAACACCTGAACTGGCACTTATATAACAGTGTAACAAACTGTAACCCACAGCACCTTAATACCCCTCTGAATTGTGTCTCTATTTTACCCTCCCATTTAGACTGTAAGCCCTACGGGGTATGGTCCTCTAGCCTTTTGTTTCCTTGACATTGAGCAATTAATCTGTATTGTAATTATATTTTTTAGATTTAGGTGAATTGTATTTCTAATAATGCACTTATTGTTACTTTTTATTCAAATGACCCCTTGTTTGTTACTACTAATTTATTGTTTTGCTGTACAGTGCTTTGCAAATAAAAATATACATACATACATGCATACATACATACATACATCTTCTACAACTTCTAATCATAACATAACTGGCAGCTGCTGAAACTGTATTTCATTTACATGAGATGCTCAGTAAGCAAATCAGTGGACTGAAAGGGAATGGAGTGTTAAACAAACTGAGTTACATCTTTTCTAGAAGAAACTCTGTTAGATTGGGGGGTTCAAGCCCCACTGGGGTTGTCACCTCTGGGGCCACCTACCCCAGGCCCCTGTAGTGACATCCACTCCACACTGCAAACCCCACATGTGCATACCTTGCATTCTCCCTTGTGGCAGCTATGGGGGGGGCTCCCAGGTTTCCAAACAGGGAGAGGACCCCCCGACCCTAAAGAAAATACTGGCCTTTTTACGTTTCTTCTCTATTACTGGTCAGGTGGCAAACATAGTGACATCCAGCGGTCTCTCTCGCTCTGTCCCACATCTGTGGCATGGGCTAGAGCAGCTGAAACACTGGGGTGCACATCTGTGATTCTATCAGGTACTAGGTTGTTGATCTAAGATTGTAACGAGGTAACTGGAAACTCACAAATCCCAGATATAAAAAATAAATCTGGCAGAAACAGCCTAGTCATTTAAGGCAACACAAAGATCATGGGTCCAGGGTAGTCATCCGACATGTGCCAATCAAGATTCTATTAAATATAACAGAAAAGCTATAAATACACTGAAAAATATTTTATCTTATAGCTTTATTGCTATGTCTGAGAGGATGAGCAAGTGTAACAGTTGCAAAATAGCTGAAATATTACTCACAAAATTGGCTTCTGATCATATAGCCCACCAAAATAATATGCTTGCATCTGCCAAATGAAAAAGCAGTCTCATCTTCTATAAACTACAGGTATGGTACCTAATATTTAGAATGCTCGGGACATGGTGTTTTCATACATTCATACCTTAAGTCTACTAGAAAATAACTTAAACATTAATGGGATTGCTCATCTTGGAGTTTACTTTTAGTATGATACAAGATATTCTGATACTATTTGGAACTTTTTTATTATTTGTGGTTTTGGAGCTATATAGCTTTTGAATCAGCAGTTCTTGAGTTTGCAATTTCAGCAATCTGGTTGCTAGGTTACAAATTACCCTAGCAACCATGCACTTATTTGAATAAGAGACTGGAATACGAATAGGAGAGGGACTGAATAGAAAGATGAGTAACAAAAGGTAGCGTTAATAATAAATGTAGCCTTACAGAGCATTTGTTTTTTACATGGGGGTCAGTCTGGAAAGAGCCAGAAGAAGAAGGCAAATAAATTAAAAACTATTAAAAAAAAAATAATGAAGACCAACTGAAAAGTTGCTTAGAATCTATATCATTCTATGCCGTACTAAAATTTAACTGAAAGGCGAACCATCCCTTTAAATAAAACCAATAGACTGGTTTTGTCTCCAGTAAGGATCCATTGAACAATATACTGCTCGGCAATTAGTACAAGCTCCTGGCTCCTTATCCAAGCAGCCTTAGCATACCTCCCAACGTATGAAAAATAGAAATAGGAGCAAAAACATTTGTACGTAGCATGTCAATTTTTCATTGTCCGCTTTATGGAATGTTCCCTAAATAACACACCTATTTTACCAAAACACACCCCCTTTCCATGATTTGATCTCCACTGTGTACAGCAATCAAAATGCACCATGTATTTCAGACAGGCAGATTACATAACTGTTACCTATATGAAATGATGCATGTCCCATACCATAAAACAATGAAACCAATTTACTTTCATTTCATTTTTATTTCCCCCTCTGCTCCCTGAGGACAATCTGCTTTTGTGCCCCATTCACTCATTGTTTATCTGTTCAGGGGCGCAGCTGAGAAACTCACCTCAGATGGCAGCAGCCTAAAGGTTACCAGGAGTGGCAAATAGCTGCTCCTGGTACCTTTAAAGCTGGCCATACATAGGGATATATTCTCATTTGGTGACGTCGCCAGACAAGCAGATCTCTCCCTGATACGCCCACCTTGAGGTAAGAATACGGGAGGTCGGATCGAAGGCCGCATCAATAAACGGATGCGGCCCTTGATCCGATGGAATTCTTAAACCTGCTGGTTCGACATATGTCCGTCTTTCAGCCAGATATTGATTGGCAGGGTCTGACTAAAGGTGGCCATAGATGCAAAGATCCTATCGTACGAATCAAGAATTCGTATGATTTTCGGACCGCGTGTGGAGTCCCGACATTTTTCATCCGGCGGAGATCGGTCATTTGGTCGATTGGACAGGTTTGATTTTGTCCCGACCAATCCTGCTGGAGCCCATTGCGCTCTCATCGTAATCTGATCGTTTGGCCATAGGGCTGAACGTTCAGATTACTCCTGATATAGTCATGCCCGTTAGTGGCATATCGGGGAAAGATCGGCTTGTTTGGCGATGTCGCCAAACGAGCAGATCTTTTCATCTATGGCCACCTTAAGCCGGCAGGACACCGAGAAAAAACCCAGAGGGCCCCTGGCCCGCTCCCCTGATTAGCCACAGTGGTGTGCAAGCATGTGCACAGAGGAGGAGTGAGTTTGGCAGTGGGCCCCTGGTGGCTGCCAATAGGGCCCTTGCTGTTGCTCCGTCTGACTCTGACAATAGATAAAGTCAGTCAGAGGGCCCCATACACTGCCCAATAAGATGCCAGCATCTGTCAGCAGCTTATATCTGCCCATGTATGGAGGAGCCTTAAGAGCTGAAATTCTGATTTTTAATTATTGATCTGACAGCCTCCAGAGTCCTCACCAAACGACAAGGGAGGGTGAAACAACTTTTAGAAGCATGCCAGTGTTAGACAACGCACCTCAGTATAAAAAGAGCTGGACAAGAGCTCTAATATTATAATTGTTTAGGGCTGGACTGAATATTATAGTTGTATCGGTATCCAGTACATAAACAGCCTCCGGAATGCATTAGCACAGGACAGCTACTCCTCTCCCCCCTTCCCCTTCCCCAGAAAGATTAGAGTAAAGAAGCGGACCTTAAAATGCGGCTCTTCTATTGGCTTGGCATTGCAGTAGCATGGAATGCTGGGAAGCGTAGTTCCAGAGGCTGTGTTTGTGGTGTCATGGCAATACAGGAACGGCCTTTTCGGATTCCACACCAAGCCATACTCCAACTGTCTAGGTTTTAAGGCACAGCTTGCTATCCCGAATTCATAGTCTAAATGTCCCGCATTGCTATGACACTACAAAAGCAGTCTCTGGAACTACACTACCCAGCATTCCTTAGGGCTGCCATCTCAATCGTGCTTCCTTGTTCTGCGCTTTCTGGGGAAGGTGAAGGGCAGGGGAAAGAGGAGTAGTTGCACTGTGCTTATTCATAGCTGGGGCTGCTTACGTACTGGACACTGACAGATCACAGAACTACAAGGTATTAAATGATTTCAACCCACTTCCCCAAATAATTATAAAGCTAGTCGATCTGCTCAGTACAGTTTATGCCGATTTGCAGAGTCTCACAGTGGAATGCTACTAAAAGTTTTCTTACTCTCGCTGGTTGTTGGGTGCAGACACTGCAGGCTGTCAGATTAAACACATAACCTGCCTGAGACTTTGGCAAATGACTAAAGAGCCTTAAAAACTTTTCTCAGTTTTTCAGTCAGCTGCTGGGTGTGCTAGAAACAACAGAGAGACAGTATCAGCAGTCCAGTGTGTTATTTGCATGTTTACGCCTGTTTGTACTTTGTTTAACAGAATAGTGTCCACAGTTTATCCAGCTGGGCAAAAAGGGAGAATTAAACAGATGCACAATGAGTGAGTGAGGCACAAAAGCAGACTGTCCTCAGGGAGCAGAGGGAGAAATAATACAGAGATTAATATAAGAAATGAAAGTAAATGGGTTTCATTTAGGGATGCACAGAATCCAGGATTCGGTTTGGGATTCGGCCTTTTTCAGCAGGATTCGGCCGAATCCTTCTGCCCAGCTGAACTGAATCTGAATCCTAATTTGCATATGCTTGATATGGATTCAGCTCGATAATCGGCCGAATCTTTCGCGAAGCATTCAGAGGTTCGGCTGAATCCAAAATAGTGGATTCGGCGCATCCCTAGTTTCATTGTTTTGTGTTATAGGACATTCATCATTTCATATAGGTAACCGTTATGTAATCTGCCTGTCTGAGATACATGCGGCATTTTGATCGCTGCGCACATTGAAGATCAAATCATGGAAGGGGGGTGTGTTTTGGTAAAATAAGTGTGATATTTATGGGACATGGCAAAAACTGATGCGTATTTTTCATACGTTAGGAGGTATGCTAAGGCTGCTTGGATAAGTAGGCAGGAGCTTTGCTACTTGCCAAGCAGTACATTGTACAGTAAATTCTTACTGGAGATAAAACCAGTCTATTGGGATTATTTAAAGGGGTGGTTCACTTTCAGTTAACTTTTAGTATGTTACTGAGTGTTATAGATTCTAAGAAACTATTCAATTGGTCTTCATTAATTTTTTTTTTAATTTGCCTTTTTCTGACTGTAGGTGTGGTATTTAGGGAGCATGTACATAAAGTAGACATGGCAAAAACTGATGCACTGCAAATGTTTTTGCCCCTATTTCTGTTTTTCAGATGTTGGGAGGTATGCCACTTGGATAAGGAGCCAGGAGCTTTTAGTAATTACCCAGCCTGCCCCCAACAACACAGTGGCCCAGCCCCCCCAACCCCAATTGGCAGCAATCACTTAGGGGAACGGAGAATCAGTCACTAGTTTCCCACCCAGCACTGGAACCCTTAACCAGACAGCAGGGGGGGGGGGTTGGGGCCCGCCAAAATGGTTCCAATTGGGCCCGCCAAAATGGTTCCAATTGGGCCCTGCAGTTGGTAGGACCGGCCCTGTCTCTAATTTTATACAGGGCCATATTCATGTTGCCTTCTGTAACTGCAACTTTCTTTGGAACTGTTCCACCTGCACTATGTCCCTCTAAGGTATTGCTGGACAACTGCAACATATCTCCCAATTTGTTTGTGTAGGATCAAATGCTACCACCAATGTAAGAGCAAGAACGAGTGGGGATTGGATTTATATAGGGGCAGGTCACAGTGCGCTAGAATTAACAGGTTAAAAAGAGATACCTTTCACAACTATATATCCCATAAATCAATAGCTGCCATAATTGTCTGTCAGGCTTTTTCCTATGTCTGGAAAAGAGTTCAATCTTGCTGGTAACCAAACTGCCTTTCCCACAAACACCCGCATTCCGCTTTAGGGTCACACTGTCGTTCTGTATTTGTTTTTGCTTGAAGTCCATCTTGAAAAGTGCATGTGATATAAAATAATATCCATTCATACATAAAGTAGAATCCCCACATTACGTTTTTTAAGAGATCAGAAAAAAATGTTGTAAAATCCAGGAAAATCAGGGAAATGTATTATGCATTATATATTGGTGGGGCCACAGGAAAAACAGTGTAACATTGCAGGGAAACATAAAATCAGATTATGTAGAATGGAGGTTTCCCTGAACTTTTGCTTTAAACTAACATTCATCATTTGCTTTATGTTGGCAGGGCAGTCTGGAGGACTGATCAGCTTGTATACATTTTAATTCTATATATTTTTGATATTTTTTCTCTTTTGTTTGCACTAAAATTTGAAGCTGGAACAGTTAATGTATTTTTGCTTTTAATTAATTTTTAAGCTGTATTGTGTAACCATATCATTTGAATATTGTAACATAAGTCTCTCTGTCCTGTATACCAGTTTCTTTTGTTGAATTTGCAGTAAAAATGTTCAGAAAGGGTTTTATTCAGAATGCATGTTACTGAATAGATTGGTACTGGTTCTTAATATATCTGCGTTTTTTGTTTTTTTTCCCATTTGATATTTTCCCTTAACAAACAAATAAAGTATATTGTTCTATGGCCAGTTGTTCAGTATCAATATTAAAAATGCATGTAATGGTATTGGCCAACCAGGCATTGACTTGCAGGACTGATCAAGTTGGGTAGTAGATTTGACCAAATCAAGTAGTGGCTAAATTGTACAATATTCAATATATTGGACAAATGGCTCTGAAGTCTTTTGGTTCATGGGTCATATTTTCATAAACATATATAAAACTGATCACTGTCCCCTGGACCTCTTAGCAGTTGCAAGGTGTGCTCCCTCTATAGTTGTGCCCCTGAGTATATAACACACACCACCAGCTAGGTAGAAGTTGCATGCCTCTCTTTTGGTGTATGTGTGTGTTTGTGTATAGTTTGTACCATCTTTGAAGGTGCCATCAGCTCAGCAGTGGTGCAAACCAAAAGGGATTGTATGCAAGACCTTTCAGAATATTATCTGAACATTGAAGGCATTTATTATATAGTGCTATGTTCCTGGTAGACTGTTGTTGTTGCTAAGACTTTAACTCCCACTAAAAATACTTTAAAACCAAGGAGAATCAACGGTGCCTCGGGTTCAGAGGTCTAGGGTCAACAATATCATTGAAGCAAAATTGCGGCAATGGGGGAAATTGAAAGAGTTCATCTCAAAAATGCTCCCATACCAAGTACATATGATAAGCTGATTAGCTGTTTTGGCTTTTTCTGGTAGCCAGACTCTTGTAACTATGTGATTGAGCGCTTCTAAAGGTGGCCTTTGACCTAGAGTTCCCCTCGTTTGGCGATGTCGCCCGATATGCCCACATTGAGGTGGGCGGTATCGGGCTGATCCGATCGTGGGCCCTAGGGCCCAATGATCAGATCATAATACATCCGATATGGGTGGTCGGATCGCGGGACCGCATAAACGCACAGATAAGCTTGGCGGGATTTTCCGTTAGATATCGACCGGGGAAGCCCGTCAGATGGCCCCACACACGAGCCAATAAGCTGCCGACTCGGTCTGTCAGCAGCTTTTATCGGCCCGTGTATAGGGGACTTTAGTTTAAATATTGACTGCAGCCCACCACACATTACAGTGTTTCCCATGTTGTTTAATCACAGCAGGAAAGTTGCACCACCTATGATAAATGGCCACGTCTAGGACCAGTCTTAAGAGCTTAGTAGGTTTCACCTGAGATAGTTGTACCCAAAAACTTTGCTCACTTGCCTCTTAATTTGCAAGTGTTGATCACAGTGACCTGGCAGTGATGTGCTGCTTTCCTGTTTGCTCCCATCTGCCTACAGCCCTCCTACTGTGTTGGACAACACTAGACCTGACTTTGTAATTAATGTTATTGGAACAAATACTAGCTATGGGTGTTTCAACATTTCCTATAAAACAATAGCTTAATGTCTTACAAGGGTTGTTTGTAGTCCCATTTTTTTTAAAGTGTCTGTTCAGCACACATCTTTCTGCATTATAAACGTGCATCAAGCGGAATAAATGCACCATGTTGCATTAAAATCAACACAATGAAACACTGATGTAATAAAATGCAAATCTGAGCACATAAAGGCAGAATATAATAGAATCAAGTATTTGATATGATTAGGTACTCTCAAACACACATCAAATGCCAGGCCTTGATTTGTGGGGAGGCCACAAAGGCCTGGGCCTAGGGCAGCAGGATTCAGGCATATCCTAATTGCTTCCGAATCATTGGGGACACATGGGGTTTTTGAGGAGCGGCCACAGGAAAGTCTGGCCTATGTGCATAAGGCATGCATTTGTAACGCTTTCATTTGACTACTGTTCACTGAATATTTACAGGGTTATGGACAAACTTTGCCAGTAATTGTCCATACGCTGTAACCCATACCAAACCGCTGGGTGTTTGATTTTAACTGTTTTAATTTTCCCCATTGCTCCATGTAGCCTTATGAATTACCAGACGTATATAATATTGGCAAAGCAATGTATCCATGTGCACTCAAGGCAAAAGCTTACCTAGCATAGGCAATTCCCCTTTTAACATTTAGCACAAGAGTTGATTATTTTGATCAAACTGGACCAGAGGTTGGCCAAAATGCACGTCACTTCCTTTCTAAAGGAAGTATTTTGCTAATAATTCTCTGCAACAACATTCCCTTAACCTGTGCATTTCTTCCCCTCCCCACTTTGTTTCTAGCTCCTCATTCCAACTGTGCAGTAAAACTCCTAGGCGCTTGTACTGTCCGAGGTACTGCTATCTACCTTTCCTTTCACGTGTAAAACCTGTAATGATCATGGAAGTGAGGGGTAACCCCTCAGCTATACTGCTAGACATAGATGGGGAATAGCTTTCTTTCATAAAGGCACCCCCTGTATTAAAAATGTTAACCACAGCACAAGGTCAGATCATAAGTTAATTGTTCAAGTTTTCAGATAATAGGTGCTGCCGTTTATGCCCTGTTTACAGGTAAAAGGTGAAGTTCAGATTACAAAATGCAATTTCAACCCAAGTTGACATGTTTTCTTTATCAATGCACAGTGGGCAGGTGTGCCTGATTTTTGAATTTAGAATGGCGTAATTTCTGGTGCTCAGCATCACAATGTCTGCGTGATTCCTTAGAAACAAGTAGGAATGCACTGAACTCTGCTTTTCAGGGTTCAACTGAATCCCCAAATCCAGGGTTACGGATTCAGGTGAATAACAAACCTAATCTAAACCTTTATTCAGCGCCACAGAAGTAGGTCCACCAGTGGTAATAGCCAATGCACACGCAAAGGCAATTTTTTTCATTTAGCATACCTCCCAGTTGTCCCGATTTTGACAGCTCAACCCGCAATCCCAAATTGTTACTGAAATGTCCAAAGTTTCACTTTGATCTTCTGCCAGATACAGTTTCTGAAACGTAATTAAATAAGAGGCTTTTAGCCAAGAGCCCAGAATACGTGTGGTGGCTGCATTTAAAACATTTGAGATAAGCAAAGATACAATTGTAATTATTTATGGTCTCTTGGGAGAAATGAGACTTAGGGCTAGTCCACACGAGGAGATTTTGTCAACTGGCGACTAATTGCCTAGTCTTTTGAGCGACTATCTCCCTGAACTGCCTCAGCGTTTTCCCCATAGGCTAGAATGAAAAGTCGCCTGCGCTTATGCACATGCGGCGATGCGTTTTCAATAGTCGCCCAAAGTTGCCTCAGTGAGGAATTGTTTCTTTGGCATGGCATAGTAGAAATGTTCAAATATTGACAGTTTTCGTGTAACTTATTTATTTGTATTTTATTTCTTTATTTGTGGGGAATATCACCTTACATGTCATTTAGAAGAAATATTTAACAGCAGGATACATTGTATAGCACTAAATAGCTTATAGAACTGATGCTCCAGTTGAATTTGCTGGCCTGATTCACATTACTGTAAGGATGCATTTGTTAATGAGATTTTAATCGTGGCAGCTGTATGTGTTCACATGGGTAAATAAGACAAGTGCTTGGTGTTTGTGTAGGTGTACAAAGAAGACAGTAGTACAGACACTGTTTGTATATCCCACCAAGTGGATCTTCATGTCACCCAAGTTTAGAATATAAAATTGTATAGCCTGTATGCTTTTAAATGTACTTAAATGGTTACTTATTTCATTAAATGCATAATAGCTGTAGAAAACTCATTCAGATAAAATTTGACAGCCTAGTTAAAATGTCATCTAAAAACATTTGTATTGACTGTAGCACAATATAGATTACAGCACTCTTCTAAAAAACATACTACAGTTTTGGGTTGGGGGGGGCATAAATTGCTATTAGATGAAACAGAGGAAACTGTTACTCCAACTTTTATGTTGATGAAAGATGTTTCTGAATTTGGTGTCAGACGATAAACAAATGTTTTACTCCACTTTCAATTTTGGGCAGATTGCACTTCCCATGATACAGTCACTCTGAATAGCTAAATACTAACCAGCTCAGATCCATTTAATGTTTTCTAGGCAAAAGTTGTGTATAAACGTGAATTAGTGACCGATTACTCATGCAGTTTGTATTTTAAAGACCTTGTACTTCACTCACTTTTATAACCTAACTCCTGCAAAATGCACATGCTATATGGAGAGTAAAAATTCAGACATCCAGTGTAGTGCTGTATTGCATAGAATGAGCACGGCAGAGTTCATATATGTTGATTATAAAGAATTTGCGTTAATAATCAATGTGCTGCAGGCAAGAGTTTTTTTGAGATTGCTCTAAATAGATTATGAAAAAAGCAAAAAAAAAATTTCTTTACTTTTTTAATTGACATAAATTTGAAAGCTGGAAAGAGTCAGAAGAAAGTGGCAAATAATGTGAAAACTATAAAAAATAAATAAATAATGAATTGAAAAGTTGCTTAGAATTAGCCATTCTATAACATACTAAAAGTTAACTAAAAGGCGAACCACCCCTTTAATGTTTAGATGACTCTTAGCAGATTTAAGGTAAGAAGATCTAAATTACAGAAAGTAGAGTGCTGCAGTGGGCAGGTAACCTGGGGGTTGCAGGTAGAACTTTTGGGTGCGATCTGCCCATGCCTACTTCTAATGATGTCACTTCTGGTTTACAATGACAGCACTTCCTGTTTCTTGATGGTCAGTGGGTCACGGATTGGGTTGCGGATAAGGCACTTGCGGGTCGGGTCAGGAAGCGGGTAAGAATGCGGGTGCAGGTCGCGGGTCTGGGTCAGGTTTGAGTTTCAAGAATTGGTTCCACGCAGGATTCTAACAGCAAGATCCCTTATACAGAAAACCCCATGTCCCAAGCATTCTGCATAACAGATACCTGTATTTAGAAACACAAACGGTGATTGTTTAAATGGACACCATGGTCAGAAGGAATAGTTTTAATCTGAGCCTAAAAACAGTATGTAAAATAAGTAGTAGAGAGTTGTAAAAATATTGGTAAAATGTGATTTTAAGTACATTTTCCCTTTAAGATGTTGATTCTGTGGTACAGCAGCATAAATGTAAACAGTCTAACAACTTTTAGATACCAGAGCCATGAGTCTTTCAACAATGTTTGGTAGGATGGTAAATAGCATAGTACAGGTATGGAATCCGTTATCGGGAAACCCATTATCCAGAAAAGTCCGAATTACAGAATGGCTGTCTCCCATAGACTCAATTTTATCCGAATAATTCAAATTTTTAAAAATTATATCCTTTTTCTATGTAATAATACAACAATACTGTGTACTGGATCCAAAGTAAGATATAACTACTCTCTATTGGATGCAAAACAATCCTATAGGGTTTATTTAATGTTGAAGTTATATTCTAGTAGGCTTACAGTATGAAGATCCAAATTACGAAAAGATCCGTTATCCAGAAAAAGCCAGGTCCCGAGCATTCCGGATAACAGGTCCCATACGTGTATAGGCAGGCGGAGAGAAGCAGAACTGCTCCTATATGCCCCCTGTTTATCTCCACCTACAGGCACAATGTCAGCCTGAGTGAAGTTCAGTCGTGAAAACTCAAAAGCAAGCATTTTCACCCCGTTTCAACTCCATGTAGCAGCACTCAGGCCAACGCTGTGCCTATCATTGCAGCTAGATGTAGGAGGGTCACTCTCCTAATGCCTAAAAACACAGGCAATCAGAAGTTCAGTGTTTCGGAAATTCGAGCTGGCAGTTTTGAACCAAACAGCCGGTGTTAAAAAGTCGTATCCTAACTATTAAATTAGTTTGCTGTTTACTTATCCCAATCGATGGGCAGTTGCCGAGGCTGTGACTTTGTTGACATGTTTTCTGAAAGGTGCAGTGTGCTGCTTAACAGAGCCCTGTACTGAACATATTGTACATTCTGCACCTAGCCTCCATACAAATACATCAGTTCAGTCTTAATTTACATTTCTACAGTTCTTCAACAGTAACAACGAGACCAGTTTTAAGTGTTTGGCTTTTTCCAGATGCACACGTCTGCTTCCCTTTGTCTAATAGTAGCCAATGTCATTACTGTGAGCAGAGAAAGCTAAGGACTGTATGTTTCCAGCTGCTTCGTGACCCCGACAGCTGTTAAAATGAAACATGATTGTTTTGTACTGGCAAGCAAAATGTGTTTCTGTTTATTCTTTTCTCTTTTTTCACTTTTTAGCTGATTAAATGAGGCTGGGCTGCATCAGTTACCCTGTTCGACCCTGAGTCCAATACAAGTAGGGTAGAGTCCTGCAGCGGGTCGGGTACCCGCGGGTTACCCGCAAAAACCTGCGGTTCCATGTAGAAGTTCCAGGTGCCGGTATAGACGCAGGTCGACGGTTCTGCGGGTCTTCTCAATAGCGTTTTTTACTCTTTTTTTTGCTGATCACGTCTACTTCTGATGATAGGACTTCCTGTTTTACTCCTTTTTTTCTGATCACTCCTTCTTCCGATGATGTCACTTCTGGTTTACAATGACAGCATTTCCTGATTCTTGATGGTCAGCGGGTTGCGGGGCCGGGTTACGGTACTTGGTAAGGTACTTACGGGTCGGGTAGCAGGTCCAAGCGGGTAAGAATGCGGGTCTGGGTTGCGGATTGTAGGTTGCGGGTACAGGTTGCAAAAAATGGACCCGCGCATGACTCTAAAGTAGGTTACATATCATTTAACAGAGAAATTCTAAAGAAAATAGGAAGCCATAATATTTTATCCCTGAGGGTTGCCATAATGCCCCTGGGGCTGTAGAGAATACAACATTAATCGCAGTTTTGTAATGGATGCAACACTGAGCATTGATACCATAAACAACTTGCTTCCATATGTGCTCCTAATAATTTTTGGCAGTGTCAATGCAGTCTGCTCTGATGATTGATTTGCAGTTGCGTGTAGTGATGCATGGGAACCCTGAAATTGCCACCAGCTTGGAAGTGGTGCAATTTCCAGGGTATCAGTAGTGAGTTGAGTCAATACTGACTGACAAATAGCCAGTTGGTAAACCAATGCTGTTTTTCTGTATGAGCCAAATGAATAGGGTAAGGGGCTGCACATACTTTTTGCCTAATATTTAAATTAGGAATTAGCTATGGATTCTGTTATTTGGTACTAAACAAAAATATGAAGCCAGCTTCATTTTAGTACTTTCTGTTGATGTGCGGACCAGCCCAACATCCCCGAGTTGATCGTATTAGGGCCAGCTACTACAAAACAAAATCGTGTCACCCTAACAGCTTCCATTCCTTCAATTTATAGACTTGCGCCTGCCTGCCCCTTTCTTGATGTCACCACTGGTTGGGCATGGGTGTTTAAATAGAGGGGAAGGAGCAGGCCAGGCAGGGTTTGGGTTGGGAGGTGGGCAGTTTCAGTCAAGAAAAACGCGATCTGCACATCACTACTTCCTGTCACTTCCTAATCCTGAAGAACTTCAAAGGTAAAATGAATTACCAGTCCACTGAGAATCCCCTGATAATGATCTGCTTAATGGCTTCTGCTTAGAGAAGGGATGGGTTTGTTAATTCAAAAGTAGGTAGGGAGCTCTGAACAAATTGCCCTGTTCAGTGTCGGACTGGGGCACCAGGGGCCCGTCCAAAAACCTTAGACCAGGGGCCCACTCTCAGTACTATTTTCTTCCTCTCCTCACTCAATTTCTATTCTCCTAGTCTCTTTTCGTTACATACTATAATCTATATTCCATCTATTTAGCCTCTTTATTAAGGAAATACAAAATTGCCATGAAAATGCCAAATGTTTAGCAGCATGAGGGCCCACTGACCCCTGGGCCCACCGGAAGTTTTCCTGGTATCCTGGTGGGCCAGTCCGACACTGGCCCTGTTTATAAAGGAAAAGGGAGGTCATTTCAGCACAAGTCTTATTTATTGTGTTATTTTAGCCAAGGTGTTTCTAGGTGTATATTGACCCTTTATCTTTATTCTTAAAATCTGTTTTCGCTATAAGTGCTCTGGGATTTGTGGTTTTATAGGAAGTTAGCTCTCAACAACAGCTAGATAAGGTAAATTTCGAGACCACAGTCCCAGAAGCACTGACTTTCCCTCTTTGTGGGGTCCCGCAGTTAGCCAAATGACCAGTTAGATTACACGGGACTTCTCCACCTATATTTCCTTTTCCCACTTCTCTTACGAAACCAGAGCTATTAGATCTTTTTTCTAATATGGTTAATTGAATAATTTAATAAAAAATTTTGGCACCACAGTATTCTATATATGTAATATTAATTAATGTTTAACCCTTCACTGTTCATCATTGAAATAAGCACTGGGAATGAATTCTGAATGAACTTATACAGCAATTAATTTTACATCAATTATATTTATTCAAGAATTAACTCCGCACTGAATCACTTTATAAACCTGTACACTTAACTATTTAAAAGCCTCAACAGAGGTTAAGTAATTCATTTATATAATTTATGCACTTGCACTTTATATATTTAACTATTTGGTGGAAATAAGGAACATAGAAGAGACCAATTGGGTTAAGTGTTAAACACAATACAAAAAAACTCTAGCAGGGGACAATTTTTACCCCGTGTTCCTCTTTAAGTAGCTTGAATAGAAACTGTGGGCTATTAGGGACTTAACACTTGACCTTGGTGTTTATTTGATTGAAAAGGGATACCTTTTTTTTCTCTTCCATACAAACCTGAATGTACTGACCTAAGTCAGATCCCTTTTCCAATCAATCTACGATATCTGGCGTTAGATAGTTTTTCTTTTTAATCTAGACCCTTTAACCCCGTGTGCTGGAAGTGACTCCATTCTCACTTAGATACATGGAAAATTGTGTATAAGTCAACTTGCACATGATTTGCCAAACAGATGCTTATTTGTGTCCATATAGGTGCATCATGCACAAGTTGCAACGGTCCTTGAGAAGCGAACTTTCACAACCATTTATATTAATGCTTATTCGTATAATATGTAATAAGTATATTATGTGTCAGGGCACAATACTGCTGACTTTAGATGCCAAAAAAAAAACAAAGTTATAAATGGCATTGCTTATATGCAGATTTTGTCGAGAAGATGAGGATCACTGAATTGGAAGAAATATTATCATTGCTTTGAAGCAGATTTTGACTGTATCTTATTTTTTTAGGTGGCTTTCCTGTTTTACTAAATCGACCTTCAAGATGTTCTCTGGTGGTGTTGGTATTTTGAGTCCAGTTACATCTGTGTGCTTCCGATTGTATTCTTCATATATTAAAAATGCAAGGTATGTAGTTACATGCTGTCTTTATAATCACTGACTTTTACTGTATGATCATTGAAAATGTATTTGCCAATTAGTGTTTAATTTCCTTATTCAGCAAACATAATACTTTTTGTTACAGGTCATTGAAGACATATTTTGGCCAATAATTGTCTTTATATAAGCGATAATGCTACCTCCCCTTTTGTATAATATAAGGATATTATAAGTTAATGAGGAGTTCTGTGATCATATACAAACACAAGGCCAAAGGCTGAGTGTTTTTATACAGGTCATGGAACTCCAAGTGACTTCTAATATCCTCATATTTTGCAACAGGGGGTACTTTATTTATTATAATACACAAGTTTTAGTGAGTCATGTGACAGAAATGACATCACTAAACTCAGATTATAACCGATCACATCACTAAGCACTGTTTATTAGGATATAATTTACAGGATATTCATGGCTCTTGTGTATTATATAAAGATAGACATCACCAATATATTTTATAACTACACAGGGCCGCAGACTAAATATGGAACTAAAGGTAAAGGTAATTTTCCATAATTAGGATCTTCATACCTTAAGACTACTAGGAAATCATGTAAACATTAAATAAACCCAATAGGTTAGTTTTGCCTCCAATAAGGATTAATTATCTCTTAGTTGGGATCAAGTACAAGCTACTGTTTTATTATTACAGAGAAAAATGAAATAATTTTAAAAAAAAGTTATTATTTGATTATAATGGAGTCTATGGGAGACGGCCATTCCATAATTCGGAACTTTCTGGGTTTCCAGATAAGGAATCCCATACCTGTATTATAAACATACAGTTAGCAGAAGAAAATGTAAGGGTTTGTTTAGAGCATTACATTCTAAGGCACATTGCAATTAGCCTTCATTTTTTGTTATTTTGTGACTTCGATTACTAACATTTTTTGTTGCACTGCTCTAATGCAGGAAATGTTGCCTGCTATCTGGTTGCTATGGCTAAATTACTCTATTAACCAGGCAGCGGTGTACAAGTCAGAATGGGGGATAAAGCCGATGTCAGTGACCCCAACAACCAGACAGAATGTTTAGTTGTAGGCTGGAATAAGCCAAACAGAAAATCTAATAAACTATTATCAGAGAAAATCTAATAAACTATTATCAGAGAAAACAATGTAAAAAATACAAACCAGTGGAAAAACTGATAAGACACAGTATTAAAACTCAGTTTAAAGGTGAACTTCATCTTAAAGGGGACCTGTCATCCAAAAAAATTATTCCAAATTAAATTTTATCATGTGAGTCAAGCAAAATGAACTTTATTTACACTGTATACATTATTTGAATCTTGTTTCCATCTGTCTGTGAACTCATAATTATAGCAAGAAGGCAGGAGCCATTTTGTGGACACTGTTATTAAGACAAGCCTTGCATCATCTCAGAATCTTGTTTGTGCACCAGAATGGGGGACCTGATGTCAATCCCCATGCACTGGTTACACAATTAAATGGTGAAGAGAATGTGTGGAGAGCAGGGACATCTAGGAAGTGTTGAATGAAAAGTGAAAGCAATTGTCTGCCCCGCCTCTATGCCTAAGGCATAGAGGAAGGGCAGGCAATATTTGATTGACAGCTGAGATTTTTAAATTAGTTTACACTAGCTATGAACGCTTGAATAAATGTTTTCATGTTTAATTTCATGTTTAATTTCATGTTTAATTTCAGGATTTTTATTATTCAGGACTTTTTTATTATGTCTGGGTGACAGGTCCACTTTAAGTTTATTGACTTGCCAGTATTAATCAAATAAAGATGGTAACATGACAAAGCCGTTAAATCATAATGCTAGCATAGCTGGCACATAAACAGCAGGTTGTATCATGAAACAATATACATAGTTAAATAGTAATATACAATATAAATAGTAAAATGCATATATTTATAATCATACAGCAGCGATGAACTGCAGCTAAATGTTGAAACGCCTAATGGAAAAAAACATATCTGTATAATGAATCAGCAGGTAGTAGAAAACAAAAAAAGAAAGTTGATATTTATAATAAATATTCAACCATATTATTCCTGGAGGGATCCTCCACTCAAAAACTGATTTTGCACAATGAAAAGGCTATTCTAAGCAATTTGTTAGATATAAATATTTAATGGTTATGGGGCTGATACACAGTGCTACTTGTTGCCTGCATTTTGAAGCCGCAACAAAACACTGGCGACAAGTAGCATTGTTTGTCTTTGCACTTAAAGTTATTTATAAATCTAATTGCTATCAAAAGTAATATCTGTTTCTCGCCTTTTTTGTTCTTTCCTTTTTCATCACCTACCCACCCCTTTATCATTTTGAGCCTTTGACTTTTTTAACAGACCTCAATCTTTCTCCCTTCATTTTTCTCTCTACTTCTATCACACTATTCATTCTAAATGTATAAACTCAATTGTTTCCTCTCTTGCTCTTTGTCTCTAAGCAGTGATTGGTTCCTTTGGCAACTGCACATGTGCAATTTAGTACCAATGTTTGTAAAGCTGTCCGCATGTTTCAGTTAAATTGTGGCTCAGTTCTGCACATAGCATACAAGCAATGTCATACAGATAACACTGAAGTTGGATTCACAAAGAGGGTGGTACATGGCAGACAAAGTTGTAGGTGGCAGTTTACTGGGCTAGAGAAGATTAAGGAACTGCAGTATGGGTACCGACTTGAGGCAGACGGCAGTGGCTTGTCCTGGGCAGCAGCAGCAGCTATCTGCATACAAATTGCAGCCTGGGAGATCTTGGGCTTATGTGATTGGCTGTTTGTATGAGGTGAGTAGGTGTAATGTGTAAATTTGGAAGAACCAAAGCATAATCAAGAAATTGAAGTTTGCTAAGACGTGTCTTTTTCCTGGAATGAATGAAAACACATTTAAACTGCCAGTTTATGCCATCTTTACTCTAATCCTCGTTATATAGACAGTAAAGTAACATTTATTCTAAAATTAGAAATTGACCATCATCTAAACTTTTCCTATGTGCCTTTCCCAGTGTGTAATTTTATCCTTGAACAGAACACACATTTAGCTCCTAACATGCCATTTGCTAAAATGGATTCTAGCACAGGAATATTGTGGGAAGGCGGATGGCTTATAAAAGCCACTAAAATATATTTTTTCGGCAACCTCCTCACATGGTACTTTGGAAAAAGTCTGTCTGGCAGTGAATTATACGAATGCGCATGTTCCTCTTCTGTAAAATGAATATACGAGGAAGCATGTCTCTATAATATACAGTAACAAAAAAAACTTACTTCTTAGATGTTACAGTTTGAATATTAGAAAATAATGTTTGAGATAAAAATTGGTAAAATGCATGTCATGAAAAGATTTCCAATTTTTGGACATTAAACAACCCAAAATAAAAAGAATAATTGCAAGAGGCTAGTATAATGAGTAAAAGGCAGATATAAAAATAATGCATGGGATCCAATATTTTTTGAGTTATAAAGAATACCAAACAGTACAAACACTGTTACCTAGTAGGTGTGAGTGTTAGTGATGTGCGAGTTGAGAAAAACTTGACCCTAACCCAACTCCCAAGAACCCGCACCTGACCCTAAACTCCAGTACGATTCCATTTATATACCTGCGACTGCCGTGAGGTCACTAAAAAAGAGTTCGGGGCGCGCTGTCGCACAGATATATGAAAAGGAGCGCGTCTGGAGGAAGTGGGGCGCTAGGAGGTTGATTAAGTTCAGCCCGACCGCAGCCTGCAAACTTTGTGTGAAAGTTGGGCCTGAACCCACTCCAACTCGCAGGTCCCGATGGCTTCGGGTCGACCCAAACATCACTAGTGAGTGGATTAAAAATATATACACCCATGAATTCTAATTAATGGGAAACTCCCCTCTATAATGATCCAAAGGAAGGAAAATAGACAGTTCTACTGGTAGTTTTACAACACAGGGCTGGGGGTTCTTGTTGAAAAATTCTGTCATGTCACCCAGATTGGCATCAAAGAACTCACTGAATCAATCCCAAATTATTTGGTTGAATAATCATAAATACCTACTTTAGTATTTTGTTCTTGATGGTGGGTACCAGCATGCTTGTGGCCATTTGTGGCCTTCAACAGAGACTTATCCATTTGTAGGTTAAATGAATACTGCATCTCCAAAATATCATCTTTTTTTTTTAACTTCCACATGTAATTTTTCAGGCACACTAAATAAGCTCCAATGAATGGAGGTTTTCTGGCTATTTGATTGCTCTTTGGGTTAGTTGACTGGATTTTGAACAGTTGATGGCTCTAACGTGTGCAATGTTATAAGCTCTGCCATAAGGCAGAACCAGACTGCTGCAAACAGTACCCCTGGCCAATGCATTTTTTAAAGAAGAGGAGCACTGGCCTTGGGTAGGATCAAGTAGCAACTAGAGTCTCTGGGAGTGCCTAAAATATTTGCATCCCCTTTAATTTTTGCTTTCTTATTTCTATGAGAAAGCTTATATCACATTTTCTGTTTTCCCTTTAACATACATTTTTGCATTTATATTCACATTTCCCTCCTCATTAAGTAACACATTTTTACAGTATACTCTTCTAAATCCCAGTACGACCAATTATGTGTTGTCACTTTTTACAGGTACCTGTTTCACTTAAAGGAAAATGATGACATTTGCCGGCAAGCTCTGAAATTAGGATCATTTTATCTCTTTCACAATCTCTCTCCATTCCTGCGAAACATAGGCAGCAGCTATTCTTTTCCAGCTGTCAGTTCTTCAGGTAAAAAAAAAAATTACTGAAAAATATATAATTCAAAAACTCAAACCATGTAAAAACATGAAATACAACTCAATCACAGTGAAATCGCATTTTCCCATGATATTCAAAGTCTGCCAAATTTAAAATTAATTTTAAAATCTTGAATTGAAAAATTGCCTTGCAAATTAAAACTTCCACAAAATAGCAAATTAAGAGTTGCCGAATTATTATGGATTTGGCGCATCCCTAGTTTCATATATGGTGGACCAGACTTCCCAGTTAAGACCGAGAACAACTCTGGAATAAACACATAGGGGGTTATTTATCAAGGTCCGAATTTATCTCAGTATTTCTTAGTTAGAAATCTGAGCAACTCCGATTGCCCGAACGGACCTTATTTATGAAGGGAAAAAGCCTGAAAAAAGTCTGCAAATTTCGGAGCTTTCCCCAAAAACTCTGAATTGTTCAGAGGTTTGCGCAAAAACTAAGTTTTTTTTGTAGTTTTCGTAGTTTTTTGCACAGAAACCACAAACTCGTTGGATATCGGTACGGACATCAGTGCCGACACTGGGACCTTCCCCATTGACTTATACAGGACCTCGAGAGCTTTTAGATGCCAGGGTTTCGGATTCAGAGTTTTTAGACCATTGGACTTTAATAAATCTCGAAAAATTCGTATTTTTTTTTTCCTCCGAAAACTACGAATTATTCGAGTTTCGGATATTCGGACCTTGATAAATATGTTGATCAATGGCAATTGCCAGAAAAAGTCTTACTGCAACAATTTGTGCTTATGCAGGGCACAGAAGATCTCTGCTAAAAGTATACAAGTTTATACTCTTGGTAGCACAGCAAACAGAAAAAACAATTACACTACTGTATTGGGGCAGAAGATAATGTACTGGATTTTTAGAAGGAATCAACATCTGAATCACAAATGTCAGCCCCTTTACAACCTCATGCCTCGTAACATTCAGAGTCTTTCTGCCCACACGTAGTAACCGAGTGTCTGCCTCTCAGCACATCTGCTTTTTAACCCATAATGGTCATAAACACATGCGTTCCCTCAGGAAATGCTTCTTTACTGGGTATTTGCCTGTCTCTTTAACAGGATTTCAGCAGCCACTTTCAAGACAAGCAAGCACGCACCACTGTTTCATTCCTCATGGGTTTTAAAGCCTAATATCAATTACAGCTGAAGATAACAATAACTAACTAGAAAATAAGTGAAAAAGCAGAAAATCTTTGGATTTAGATCTATGAAACAAATGCACCAGTAAAATCAATTTTACATCCCCTGTTTTTAAGTTTTCCCTCATTTTACATTTGTTGTTTTGTGGTCCCACATACTGTATATGGTATTCATAATACATTTCCCTGATTTTACATTTTTCTGGATTTTACAAAAGTAAAATGGGGGTTCTACTTTATATTTGTACTTGAGTTTTGGCTGTTTAGATCAGTGGGGCTCATTTAACAGCATTGGGCAATTTGCTTGTGGGCAGAAATCAAGAGCAACCAATCAGTGATTAGCATGCTGTAGCACCATTAGAGTAAAAATTTGATTGGTAGCAATCACTTACTGCAGTGTAATACTGAACTCATGGTTTATGGGTATCCTGATAATAGCAGCAAATATTTGTGGGATATACTCAATGGAAATGTGTACTTTCCACCTACCCACGTGAACTTTGCTAAATATGTTCCTTGCCTTTCTGATCGAACTAGAGTTACACAAAATTCTTATTGAACATGAGAGGAACGAGCAGATGATGGAGGAATCTGTCCTTATTGGCTGTTCGGATTCTTGCTCTGCAGAATTTGCCATTGATCTTGGTAAGTAGAGGCAGGGGTTATTTTGGTGTCCTCTGAGGCAGCCTCCCAATGCCGTCCCTCCCTCCCTCGTACCACACACACTCATCATATCGTGTGGATTGAATATTCTTTTACATTTTTTAATGTGTTTTAGGATCACTGGAAAGATCAAGGTTGGAGACAGAATTGGGTGGAAAATTCACAGATCTACGCAAAGCCTCTCTACAGCTTAGAGTAAAGGATACTCCTCTGATGTCACAGGTAACTTCCAAATACCAAGCAGTAAGTATTCTTTACAACTCATTTTTGTAGTGGTCGGAATCAACAGTCAACCACCATTAAAGGAGAATTCAACCCGTAACATAAAAAGACCCCACCCTACATAGACCCCCCCGGCCTACCTGGTACCCAGGGCAAATGCCCCTAACTTTTTACTTACCCCTTGGTGCAGATTCTGTCCTTGGGACTTCACGGCAGCCATCTTCTTTTCTTAGTTAAACTTCGGAAGCAGTTGGAGTAATATTCCGGTCCCGAACAACTGCGCCGAAAGTCACGAAAAATGTAAGTGGTAAGTAAAAAGTTAGGGGCATTTGCCCTGGGTACCAGGTAGGCCGGGAGGAAGTAGGGAGGGGGGTCTATGTAGGGTAGGGGGGTAGGGTTTTTAGACAGATACTGTTTGTTGTTGCAGCTGTGCAGAATATGAATAGAGATCACAAGCATGCTCTATGCTTATCACTGGGCACAGACCTGATGTGCAGCTAAATAAAAATACACATAAGGAAAAAAAAATCCCACAAGGAAAAGCCCAATGGAAGTCACTAGGTACTGATTGCTGGTAAGAAACAGAACATGTAAATATACTGATAGCAATCACATGAAAACCATTCTACCATGTTTGTTTGAAACAAACAGATCATTACACCAAGCAATGGGTAAGCAATATGGCCACCCCCACAAGGCATGAAATATCAATAAACCTGGCAATGGCACACGTAGAGGCACATTTATCAAGGGTCGAATTTAAAATGAGTTTTTTAAAACTCCCATTAACTTTAAATTCGACCAATTGAAATTTATTTTAAAAATCAAACTCGGGTGAATAGGATTGACCCGATTTCGATTAGAATTTTAAAAACTCGAATGTCAAGAAGGCTGCAAACAACTCCAAATTGATCCCTGGACGTCTCCCATTGACTTAAACAATTCAGCAGGTTTTAGGTGGTAAACAGTCGAATTTGAGTTCTTAAACTCGTTAAGTCTCTAAAATCGAATTACATTTTTTTGAAAAACTTGAATCAAAATTGAATAGCTCCCTAGTCGAATTTGACAGTTTTGACCATAGAAAAAAAACTCGAAAATTCAAATTTAAATTTTCAATTTGACTCTTGATAAATCTGCCCCGTGACCGCTTGTGTTGCCTGCAATTGACTGCACGTTTATAAAAATAACATGAAATCAAACTGCCATGATCACTTAAACGGCCATCCTGTGGTCAAATGATGAACAGTAAAGTACTGACTTGCCTTTATAATCATACAATGCCCAGTTACTAGCTCACACTATATAAAGGCACATGTCAGAAGGTCGGAACAGGTTATGTGGGGCCTTTGGCTGATATTAGACTGCATGCTTTGCCTACTTGTTACCAGACAGCAAACAGTAAAAATGACTCTCTCTTCTTGTCACCTTTTCCCATATTAATCAATGGGATGCACTTTGCTTGAACCACACATAGTTACAGGTGGACCTCCAGCATTTTTAAAGGAGAGATATGTAATATATGACAATCCCCCCTAATCTTGTAGGCAAAAGGAATAATATATGTGTCAGCTTCCACCATATAAAAAAATGTCCCCTTTATTGGAGCTCCCTATAGATCTGTTATTATCCCTCTCTTTGTTTTAAATGAGGAGTGGGCGTGTTCTAACAGTCATTGCCAGAAGCACAGTAGGAGGGAATAGTCAATCACAGCCCTGCAGTCAAAAAAGCGAAGACAGTTCCCTATCAGGTCAGCCTAGCTGCTAATTGGTCTCTACCCTACAGTGCAGGAACATTTTTTTAAGAACATCCCTTTTATATTTAGAGGGTTTTTTAACACAATATGTCTTTTAAAGCCCCCTTGTAATGTCACTTAGTAACATAGTAAGTTTGGTTGAAAAAAGACACACGTTCATCAAGATCAACCTTTTAAGTCTATAAACTGTATATAACCTGCCTAACTGCCAGTTGATCCAGAGGAAGGCAAAAAACCCCAGCGGAAGCCTCTCCAATTTGCCTCAGAGGGGGAGAGGTCTGTCTGTCACCACTCCTTATCACTCTGACATTAACCTTTGTGTGTTATCCAGAGGCTACCGAAAGAAGCCTTTCCATTGGGTAACTACTTATATATGAATATTTGACAGTTGGTCATTATTCTTTGGGGCACCTTTACTAAAGTGTGAATTTTCTCTTCACCTAACTTCACTACAGTTCGCTTCGCCAGGTGTATTTTCACAACACATCTCCATATTTACTAAAAATCGTAAGTTGACTTTGTCGAGAGAATTGTGATTTTTTTCGGGGCGAAAATTCTCTGCGAAAATTGCCAGTATATTTTCCCATACAATAGTGATAGGGAAAATTCTCTGACAAATTTTCGCTAGAGAATTTTGGCATGGAGAAAAGTAGCATGGAAAGGGCAATGTTGATTGCGATTTAAAAGTGGCTGCTCTATCTTTATAATGGGAGTTTGCCAGCCTGAACCTGGTGAAATACACTTTAGTGTAAAGGGTAGCGTTCGCACATCGATAAATTACTGGATTTTCGCTGACGAAATGGTGCAAAAATTCTCAAGTGCTGAGGTTTTTCACTTGTGAATTGTCCTCTTCACCATTTAGCAAATAGAAGTGGCAGCGAATTTTTGGCAAATTTTCTCTAAACATCCCCAATTCGTTATGTGTTTAAATGTTTATATAACACTTTGTTATTTGGTATCAGAGAGGGAAGAGAGTCATTTCTCAGATCTATACATGTGCTAGTCGTACATAGTAATAGTAATTTTATAGGTATAGATTTCCAATAATATCTCATTTATAGGTATTAGAGTGTATAATAAATGTCATGCAAAGCTTTAAAAGAGGGACATTTCATTAACTGGTGGGCCTGTAAGGAATAAATATTATGTTAATTTCTTCCCTGGGGGCCGGTAGCTTGTTCTAACACATATCAGCATTCATAGTTGGGAGAAGGCATATATTTTGTTGAACATGATGCTCTTGTGATTTTCTTCTTGCCCAGGCTTGTGTCTGTGCTGCTGGCTACCTCCTTCATGAATGTGTCCATGATGGGTATGGCAATGATAATGCTTTAAAGTGTTAGGAACATTGCCAGAGGGCAAGTAAAATTGAATGAAAATTTAAAGGAATTGAATCACTGAATGATATAAAGGAGACATGTCTTTGCTCTTTTCCTACTCAGTGGATACCATATGGGTTCAGCAGAGAATTGTAAGCTAAACTAGCCCGAGCCTATTTACCTGCTCTTTTAGTCACCAGTCTGCCTTAACTCTGTTTGTTGGTAGCATTGAGTTGTGATGCAATCCTGCCCAAAAAGAAGCTTCAACCTTAAATAAATGAATGATGGGAAAGATTTTATCATGGATCTGGCAGCACCTGGAGTCCACATTGCTGATGGAATGTTGTTAAATGATTTAAGACTCCCCTCTCTTTGCAGGCACAGGCCCTTCTTCGCTGGCATGAGAGTCACCAGTACTGCAGTAAAACAGGGAAACCAACCCAAAAAAACCTATCCGGGAGCAAGCGTGTCTGCCAAGGAAATGGATTGATCTATTACCCTCAGGTAAGCACCACCATTTAATGTTAAGCACCACCATTTAATGTCTGATGGTTAACTTAAAGGAAATGATCACCTGTATCTCCAGATATACACAGACAGGAATCTCTGGCTTGGATATGCCCGTATATTTGCCTTCATTCTGCTGTCCTCTTCCCTAGAGATCATCTGAGCTGTAGCCTCAGTGCAGCTTAATTATTCAGTGTTAATAGAGATGGGACATTTTAGTAGTACTTTTTACTATCACATGCCCCCACCCAAAGAGGTTTAAAGAAGCGAATTTGATGCACATTGAATTATCAGAGGTGGGCATGCCACCAGTTCTTTCCAGTAACCTTGTTTATTTCTAGCTGTTTCTCATTTCATTTCTTTAGATTGTAAGCTCAAAGGAACATGCTCTCTAAATCCTCCAGTTTTACTCTGTAACCTTTGTTACCCATTTACCCTAAGATTAGCTGCTTGGCCTCAATAGACTTTTTCGATACAGCACTGTCATTTAGATGCAGAAAAGGAAGATAAATTCCCTTAAAAAGTACAATCCTCAGGCTAGGCTGATTGATTTTTCTTATGTGTGATGGAAAGGTAATTGTGCCAGAATCAATGAGACTGAAGAAAGAACTGAATTCTTACACAAGGCTGACCCCTAGCTGCATTTAGCAGCACCCAGTGACCCATTTTCTTCACTTACCAGTGTGTCAGAAAGGGGGAGTGACTCTTCTATTTTGTCCTTATGTTTTACTGTTCCTGTAGATTCATATAATATTTCCCTTACCTTCTTATAAAGCTGAAGATTGTTAAAATAATATTTATTTGCTGATGTGTTGCAATAATGAACTGTAATGAACCCTGTGTTAATTCTGGTTTAGATGTCCCCAGTGATTATCACTCTGGTATCACACAGAAAGCGCTGCCTGCTTGCTCGACAGGACTCCTTCCCGGCAGGAATGTACACTGCTCTCTCAGGTTTCTGTGATATAGGTAAGCAATTATTATCTGTGCATTATCTGTTTAAAGATGAAGGGCACACTAATAAAGTTACCAATAGAAGGTGTATAATAAGACAAAGTGCATAAAGCCCAACTGCACCCCCATGAGGTAACTAAAACTTACAAAAAAAGGCTTATCGCCAAAACGTTGGTAATTCTTATTTTTGGCCAGTGTATCCGCTTCCTTATATTCTGGTGGTTTGTATTTGAACTATGCATGGTTTGCACTGATGTGCTCTGTTTGTATTGAATTATTCAATAATAATACAATAATGTAATTGCAAATCTTTATATAAAGACATGTTTGCTTTTGTAATACCACCGAGTTTGAGTTTCTTGATTATTATTTAAGTGTGCAGCCTACTATAACATAAATTTAAGTGAGTCCCCAGATGTTGCTAGACTATACCTTTAAGCATCCCCCAACAAATAACCAAAGATTAAAGGAGAATTCAACCCATAATAAAAAAAAACCCTCCCCCTACCCTGGGTAGACCCCACTTCCTCCTCCCCCCAGCCTACCTGCCCCCCCCCGGGCAAATGCCCCTAATTTTTTACTCACCCCTCTGTGCAGATTCTGGCCTCGGAGTTCACAGCAGCTAAGAAGCATCTCCCCACAGGGATATGGCATGGCTTTGGCGGGGTAAAAAAACGTCCATATGTATTCTCACTTAGTTATTCAAGGGCCACCCACTCACTCCAAGGATATTCATACACTATGTCCTATTTTAAGCCTTAGTCTGTTAGCAAGAATTGTTAATATTGATTCAGGCTCTATCTCCCTCTTCTTTATAAGTGTATAAAACTACCTGTATCCCTTAGCCTTTCTCTTGTAAAATATTTGGTGTGTTTCAGGGGAAACACTGGAGGAGACAGTCCGGAGAGAAGTGGCAGAGGAAGTGGGGCTGGAAGTTGAGTCAATCAGATATTCTGCATCTCAGCACTGGCCTTTTCCTAACAGCTCACTAATGTTGGCATGCCACGCCACTGTGCTACAGGAAGAGGTACTGCATTTTATAAGCAAATCTTTCAGGACTACTGTTTAGCGAGATCAACACTATCACTAACAAAATAATGGCTGTTTTGAAAACTGAAAACCAGTAGGGTGTGTAAAATTACTAAATTTATGACTTACTGATAATAATGATTATCAGTAAGTCATAAATGTAGTAATTTTACAAACAAACAAACAATTCAATATAATGACAAGTACTCAAGGTTCAAACCAGGTAAATTCCCTGGTCTTGGTTTCCTGATCACAGGGCAATTGATATTATTCAGGATCAGGGAAGGTGAGCACTGGAAGATAAACAAGAGGTGGGAACAGGCCCGGACTGGCAATCTGTGGGCTCTGGCAAATGCCAGAGGGGCTGCTATAAGGTGCCATAGAAAGTCAGTATTTAGTGGGCTGTTTTGGGCCTCTGTGTACCTGAAATGCCAGGGCCTATTTTAATTCTCAATCCAGACCTGGGTGGGAATGAGCATCGAGACACTGTAGAATTAACCCTGCCGAGTGCTGGAGCTGCTTTTTAATAACATGATCCATTTACCTACTCCAGACTTTTATTTGGGATTCCTAATAACCAATGGGATTATTTTTGTGTGAGTAAACTTCAGGTATTTGGGAAGCAAGCGATTAATTAATTTAAATTTAGGAATAGATTTATTATATTGCTGTGTACATCAAGTTACAATTTACATAATATTAGACACGAAACATAGAGTAAAATACAGAAAACTCCCATAATTGCTAGAGCTTTTGAGTTGGGAGTTAGTGTAGCAGTAAAATGGGGAATATTTTGACACCTACTCCTTGCTGCAATGTCTCATTAACAGTGCAACTACAAATGGTTAAATATATATATATATATATATATATGGTTAAATATTCTTTTAACCATTCTTTGCATTCTTTGTCTGATACAGGGAGGGCAATGCAGCTTGTACACTAGGCTTATACCGGGTGATTTCTGTTTTTTTCTCAGCTGGAATTTCTGACGTTTATGCCAATTAATGAGTAGCACCAGTCATAGTTATGGGTAACACTGATAGATCTGATTTCGGAAATCCATTGTTTACAGGCTGAAGTGGTTAAAAAGAAGCTGATTATTGAAATCCACTGTAGTTCCAAACATGCTACAAGAATATGGTGAAGCTTTAAAAAAATGGGAAAACAAAGTGAATTCTGAATATAGTATTTTTTAAAATAATTTCTGTTGCTTTGTTTTCAGCTCTGTATTAACACAGCGGAAATAGAATCAGCAAAGTGGTTCAGTTTGGAAGAGGTGGAAGAAGCTCTAAAATGGCAGAAGGTGCCTCCCAAACAGGAGGATGGAACTGTACCTGTCTGGGTACCTCCAAAGCTTGCCATTGCTAATCATCTCATCCAGGAGTGGGTACAGGAGCAGAGATCACACTTAAAGGACTGATAGTGGTTTTTATTAAGGACTTACAACTAGATATACGTGCTCACAGTCTGAAGACACTCACATCCATGGACTGATTTTAGTGCAAGTGACTGGTGCCCTAGTGGCATTCACATTTGGTTTCATATGCAGGCAGACTGCTATCACACAAGGACAGTATGCACAAGATCTAAGGTTATGTGAGGGCCAGGCAATGCTCAAGATACGTTGTTGTACCTCTCTGAAGACTTGATACCTCATCACCTGTTGGCTTCTTACAGTAGCTTTTCAACTCCGATGGTGCTCAAAACACAAGAAGTGCAATATAATATTTTATTGTGCACACTCTAACATATACTATCAAGCACTGGTGCTCACGCCCAAGAACAAAACTTTTGCAAGTCAAAGTTCACTACAGAACATAAAAAAAACAAACAAAGGTGCACAGATTCCTCTTGATGGACCAGACAGAGCCCTAGACATTTAAGTGCAAGGAAAATCACACAAACTTTTGGGGAAAGCCCGTCTGTCCAAGGAACCAGCTTTAGGCCTTTCCAATCAGATGACTGGATGATATTGCCTGCCATCTAACTGAGTGTCATTTAGCCGTTATGCCTCCTGAGGCAGTGGAAGATGCTTCCTCCCCCTCCTGTCTTCCTGTTCAGATATAGACAGTGAGGGTTCTGTTGTGTATAAAGCACTGTTACCCTCACCTAGCTAAAAAAAAAAACTCAAACCAAATGTTAATAAAAAAAAAGAGTTTGTCTCTTCAAGTGTCTTAAGAGCCACCCCTACAGATGGCTTTTTGCTGGCCCCTGGCCAGATAAGGGTGTTACCGTATTGCAGTGGTCCCCAACCAGTAGCTCGTGAGCAACATGTTGCTCCCCAACCCCTTGGATGTTGCTCTCAGTGGCCTCAAAGCAGGTGCTTATTTTTGAATTCTAGGCTTCAAGGAAACTTTTGGTTGCATAAAAACCAGTTGTGTTGCCAAACAGAGCCTTCTGTAGGCTGCCAGTTCACATAGAGGCTACCAAATAGCCAATCACAGCCCTTTGTTGGCATTCTTGGGGAACTTTTTTCAGATTATGTTGCTCTCTGGCCCTTCTTACATTTCATTGTGGCTCATGGGTGAAAAAGGTTGGGGACCCCTGCCGTATTGCCTTGCCTTATGGCAGAAGGGACCCTGAGCTTAGGGGAACTATAGCGGAAATAAAAATGTGTCAGATATTCATTGACAGTTAGATCCAATATATCTTATAGGTGGCTTTCTTTACTAGCAGAGCTCGCTTAAACAATTGATTCCAGTACAAACAAAATCTAACAAAATAACTGCCTTTTGCACAAATTCTGCATGTAGAGAGTCATGATTTCTGGGGATTTTAATAGCGTGAGCTCTAATACATCTTCTAGGCAAAAGGAGCCCCCCTATCAGATATATTAGATCTAACTGTCAATGACTATCTGACACCCAACTCCTGCATGAAGACAGAATGAAAAGAAACAGATGCTGAGAGAGGAATAGTGAAGATGAACTTGATTATTTCAGACAATACTGAATTTTTCATTGATTATATTTGGAAAGTTTCTTACTTCAGTATGCTGAAGCTTATATCAAATTTTAATTTTCGCGATAGTTCCCCTTTAATTAATACATATGCAATGAGATGGTCTTACAATAGTTACTTTTACAGCAAAAATCTCCTCCAGCCATTTGCAACATGCTGCAATAAAAATGATATTGTGATGTGGTGCTCTGTGTAGAATTTTTGTGTATTATTGTATATTAAATGATGCTGCTGGGGAAGCTGATTCAGTGATAAGCATATCAGCTCATTACAGTTGCAGCACTACAATGCCAAACCAGTGTTCCAGCTTTTTCCATGTTATATGCCAGCCATGTATTAATCAAACACTTTAAATAAAAAAAGGTCATGCTACATACAGTAGAATGCAGCTGCAGTCACAGCCAACTTTTATTGCCATGCTGGCCTATAATTATATGTCATGCATTCTAACACGTTAGGCTTCATACACATGGCACTCAGGATGTGTGTGCTCATTTGCCATGCTCCATGTGATACTGAGCTCCATGTGAATGAAGCCTTACAAGACAGTTCTTATTGGAGGGTATTTGTAGCTGACAAAAACTCCCATAAATTTTGAAATTCGACCAACCGTAATTTATTTAAAAAATCAAATTTTTCAAACTCGGATGAATTAAATCGACCCGAAAACTCGAATTTTAATAGAATTTTAAAAAACTTGATTATAGTTTTTTCTCTGAAAAATACTCGAATGTCAGGAAGGCTGCAAAGAACTCCAAATTGATCCCTGAACATCTCCCATGGACTTAAACAGCAATTTGGCAGGTTTTAGGAGGGTGAATAGTCAAATTTGAGTTCTTAAAGAGCCAGAGTGTGATAAATCTCGAAAATCTAATTTTTTTTACAAACTCAAACTGAATTTGAATAACTCCCTAGTCGAATTTGACAGTTTTGACCATAAAAAAATTTGAAAATTAGAATCTCGAATATATCGGTTTTGAATTTAATGTCTTCTTCTTCTGACTCTTTCAAATGGGGGTCACTGACCTCGTCTAAAAAAACTAATTCTCTGTTAGGCTACAAATGCACTGTTATTGCTACTTTTTATTATTTATCTTTCTATTTATACCCTCTCCTATTCATATTCCAGTCTCCTATTCAAATCAATGCATGGTTTCTAGGGTAATTTGGGCCCTAGCAACCAGATGACTGAAATTGCAAATTGGTGAGCTGCTGAATAAAAAGCTAAATAACTCAAAAACCTCATCTAATAAAAAATTAAACCAATTGCAAATTGTGTCAGAATATCACTATATCTCGCTAATAGTCAACTCAAAGGTAAACAACCCCTTTAAGACCACTCTGATCAAAAGCTGATGATTTGTGACATTAACCTATAATTTATTTTTCTTGGTTTAAATAAAATGCATCATTAGTGACCAGTCCCCCAACTTTCTTCTAAGCAAGGGAAAATGTGTGTTCGACACTAGTGGGGTCATTTAAATTCAGTAAATCAAGTGCAAATTTGTACATTTGCCACTGGGTTCCATTGTATAACCCAGTTACAAGACTTAAGAGATTTAACAAATGCAGTTGTAAAATATGTATAGGATTGTACATAAATGATGTATTAATAAGAAGGATGAAGTAATAGTGGATAAACCCTGGTGGCTACTGATGAAGGTGTATAACACACATGGCATTTACCATACTAAGATAATAAGATCAGGAAGGCTGTGGGTTCAAAATCTCATTAGGGTCCAAAGGAACTTGTTTACAGTCTGTTAAGCACATACTTTGTAGTACAAGATCCATGCACTGGGAAGTTAGACCAGGAAGCATATGAACTGGGCCTCTGGATAAAGGAACTAACGGCTACAGGAGACATTCTGGCCAAGGGGAGGGTACAGGGATCTGTTCATACTGCTTAGCTTTCAGGGAGGTATATAATAAAAACTGCCTATGCTCTTCTTCACCAAAATTCCACTTTTAACCCCAGCAGGACATTACAAGAAAATAACAAAAATAACATTTATAAAATGGCCAACGTCATAGGGAATCCTGTGCAGTTCCATTGTAGAGTCAGTTGGGCATCTGGCAGGTGCCTGATTTAATGTCTGCTGTTAAGAGCTGTGGCCCCAGACATTACAATTACAATCTTTTCTGGAAGAGATCTTTCCAGGAAAGATTATTCATTTCAATACACATGTATAGAGCTGAATTGTCAGAAATACAGGTAGAAACAATAGAATTCGACCTGTATCTTACAATTCAGCACTAACAATGGCCGATGTATGAATGCCTTTAAAGGCACCCAATCAAAATTGGCCAGCCCAATCAGCAAGCCGACCAATATCCAAGTCTTCTTTCGATATAGATTGGCACATCTCCCACCATACATGCACTGAATATGGTACGAAAATTAGTTTTGTACAATATTATTGGTGCGTCTATGGCCACAGAGCCAGGTAATAGAGTCTCACAGAGCAGTACTTGTGTACAGTGTGAGACTGTTACTGTGGGATTGCTGGTATCATAAAGCAACATGGTGATAATAACAGTATTTATTAGTTGCACAACTTGTGATCATTTATGTTTGAAGTTCAGTTCCCAGCACTCACTGAAAGTTAAGGGTGTGTGGCAAGTACAAACCCCTGTACACAACTATATAAGGTAACTCTAACCAACTGAATGTCTGCTTTTGTCATTTAGATGCAATAACATTCATACTATACCCGGATCAGAGCAGTGTGCACTGATCCTTCTTATGTTTTATTTAAGCCTTACCCGTTTTGTCTTAGTAGTGAAGCTTTTCCAGATGTTTGTGCCAATTTGCTGTCCATAATTTCCATGTATGAATGGAGACTTCTAAATGGGTCATCTTTATAAGGTCTGTCCTGTCCTTCAGCTTCATCCTCATCACTGTCTAAAAACTCAAATTCTTCTTCAGTTTCCAGATCATCTGAATTCAGCTGCTCTGGGCCTAGGCCTGTTAGGTATTTGACAAATTAAAGAAAAGAACAGTGGGCTAAGGAATGATGAACAAAATACAACTTACAACTGATTTCTAACAGAGCAGGTTGCATTTGTTTCTGAACTACAGATGGAGAAGCCTGTATGTAGACCATTTGGGGTAAATTTATCAAAGAGTGAAGTTAGAGATCACCACAGACCAATAGAGTGAAATTCCACCACTCTCCTTTTATTTCTATGGGATTTTTAAGAGTGTTTATCAATGGGTTTAAGTGAAAGTTCACCCTTCGATAAATACGCCTTTAAAAATCCCATAGAAATTAATGTAGAGTGGTGGAATTTCACTCTAGTGGACTGTGGTGATCTCTAACTTCCCTCTTTGATAAATATTCCCCAAAGGGCTAAACGGTGCACATAATTCAGATCCGTTGAGATGAGAGGAAGCACAGGCGGCACGTCGGATGCACCGAATATAATGTGAGTAATACAAATGCCGCCTGCGTTTCCTCTCATCGCCTTGGATCTGAAGAATGCGCACCATGTAGTTCAGCCCTAAATGTCAAACCATTTAAAAAGGTTATTACCACACCTTCTGCATTTAAATGAATGCTGTGCTATATAGTGCACTGTGTGATGTATTTGGTATGTTTTAATACCTCTGGTATTATTTTAGAACAGTGCAATAAAATAGTCCACAGATGTGCTTGACAATGTGTGTTTTCTTGTTTAAATGGAATTACTCTTTTGTTAATGGCACTAAAAACAGTAAACTTCACCAAGAATTTTTTTCTATTTAAAAAAAACTGGAGCTTCACAAGGAACCCTGGATATTTGAGTATAAAAAAAGATCATTACAGGTTGGAGAGTAAGAACACACACTTGTATTATTTGTCAATGTCATAACCTTCTTAGTGGCAGATACTTATCGAGCGTTATAGAAGCCTCCATGCTGCTCTTTGCATATGAAAACTTCCTTTTAGATAAGGAACTCATTTCCCCAGACTGAATGCTTCTGTTCACTATTTTAGTTTCAAAAGTTAGTTTTCTGCTGTTATATCACATTTAAACATGCTCTGTCTGAAAGACAGACCAGCAAGCAAAGACCAAATGGATTGTAGATTGTCCATGAACACTATACAATCTATCAGACATACAGTATGTACACAGTGAGCACACCTACCCGGCCACTTCAGCTCCCTCATGTGATGAAACATTAGATATAAATTCCTTCATGCTCGCTGTCACTTCAGATAAATTATATTTCTGCTCATTTTCAGTGGCTGTTGGAACATATTCCTTGGCACCTGCTGCATCCTGTAATATTTTCGCCAGCATTTCTGGGGATAAGTCTAGCCAGTTGTCATCTGAAAGAGCATCAATATGTCAGCTCACTAAGAGAAAAATACAGTCAGTAATAATCATATAAAAAGGATAGGGTACCAAGTCCAATTATTGTTGTTGCGTAAAGAGCGCTGTGTAACAGTATCCATGTTCTAAAACAATGAAACAACTGAAACATTTAGCCAAACTAAACTCTCTCATGTTTGTAGAATCTATAGCACTTATTTTCCAGCCATACCATTGGTGCAGCCATGACACCATGTCACCATTTTTTTTATTTGTAAACTTACACCCTCTGTCAAGCTTGTAAAAATGATATGATGACTACATTCGACATTAGCTTTGTCAACTTATCCTACCAAATGTTAATGTACCTTTACAATGGCTATGATAGTGAAAACTTTTAAAAATAAAAATACTTTGCAAAAAAATTAGAGTAGACACCCAGCTTACACCTGTGCCCTTACCTTTCCCATAAATAGTATTACATTATGCATGAAATAGAAGGTCACTTCCTGTACCTTTCAGGTCTGTTCTGATCTCAGAATGCTTCAGAAGTACAGAATACTGTGCAGATACCTCCATGTCCCCCTAAAATAAAGAAACATCTGGGATCAACAACACCATCATAGCGGAAGAGAGAAATTCCCGGCTTGAAGTTTATTTATATATGAATATATATATATATATATATATATATATATATATATATATATATATATAGATATATATATATATATATATATATATATTTGTATAAAAAAAGAAAAAAGGGAATCAATTTTAACCATTAGGCAGGGATGCAATGAGGCTGTGACCACAAAATTCATACAGACAGAGGTCCTCTGCAAATTCTTATGTACCAAACCACACACCTTAAAAAATTAAAATTAAATGCCAGGGGTCTATTAAACAGTTTAAAGCCAAATATGTAGAGGCCCCAAAATTAAAACCGTGCATAAAAATTTTCATGGTTAACAACTTGATGTCTGCAAAATAAGCACCCTGCATGCATTTTACCTGTCATGCAAGCCCCCAACAAATGCAGAACCCCATAAAACATATCTTTTTAGAAAGCAAACATTCTGGCAAATTCATAAAAGACAAAGATTAAGAACCCTAAATATGAATGCCAGGGGTCTACAGAACAACCTGATACCCAATATGCATTAGACCGATGCAAAGACAATATGTGGCATTAAGTGGCCTCAAATTGAAAACATGCATTTGATTTGCTGCTGCAACAACAACACATTGATTGCATTCTATATGGGGTTAAGCCATTAAAAAGTAATTTAATCCCAGAATTCCATGTTTTGTTGAATAGTACAAATTCAAAATCAGAATATATAGTATGTCTACAATTCTTTCCTAAAGTTGGTGGTTTTGATGAAGTTTCGTCCACTTTCCACCATCCCCATATATCATTAGGTACTGAGATAAAATATGATCGATGTATTTTTGGAAAGTACACAATTCAAAATGGGTAAAGAAGTCTTGCTAAAGTTAGCAGTTTTGATGAAATCTCTAAAAATTACCTCAGAGCCTCCATTTTACAGAATCTTATCTCCCACAAATCCTTATGTACCAAGATCAAAGATGTTAAAAATCAATCGGGGGAATGTAATAAAAGTCGGTAACGGAAAAACTATTCTCAATATGAAAAGTTATGCCTTTGTGCGAACAAATTTTGCTTTGCGAATTTAATATAGCTTTTGCGAACCTGGAAACTGTTTAGCGACCATTTCCGACAGTGGAAGACCGTTTGCAAATTTGATAGTTTGCGCCAATGTGCAGTGAATGTAATAAAACTTCTTACTGAAAAAGTCGTTGTTTGCTCCAAAAGATTACGACACCTTCAAGCACTTCTTAAGAGTGCGCAATTACAATTCGCAACTCAATAACAGTTTAAGGAACAATATTGCATTGAGAGATTTGGATTTTTATTCTTATTGGGGCGAATAGTTTTGCTCTTTGCGACTTTAATTACATTCCCCCGCATGTCTGAGAAACAGTTAGATGCCTAACATGTATAGATTTACCAAAGTATATGGCATGTAGGGGCCCCAACATAAAAATAAGTGCACATGAACTAATACTCCATATTGTGTATCATGTCTGTCAGTTCAGCTACTGCAAGTTAGAACACTCCCTGCATATTGTGTCTTAAAGAAAAACTATACCCCCAAAATGAATACTTAAGCAACAGATAGTTTATATCATATTAAGTGACATATTAAAGAATCTTACTAAACTGGTATATATATATATTTAAGTAAATATTGTTCTTTTACATCTCTTGCCTTTTTACCTAATGGCACATAATACTAGAAAAGTATATGAAAATGGTTTATTTACATGAAGCAGGGTTTTACACATGAGCTGTTTTATGCAATATCTTTTTATAGAGACCTACATTGTTTGGGGGGGTATAGTTTTCCTTTAAGCACCCCGAAGAGTATGAAGACCTCTGTAAACCATATATTTTTGCAAAGTACACATTCAGAAATTTTTAAAGAGACAGTACTTCGATTATCAAATGGTCGAATATTCAAACGATTTTTAGTTCAAATCATTCGATTCGAAGTCGAAGGTCGTAGTCGAAGGTCGAAGTAGCCACATTTTTAGGAATTTTTTTCCCTCTATTTTCCTCTATTCCTTCACTCGAGCTTAGTGAATGGACCCCTTAGAGTGGTAGTATTTCTGGTCAGGTGATCTCTGAGGCAGCACACAGACCATCACAAAATGGTGGTTCAAGGCAAGAGATGTAAAAGGGCAATATTTACTTAAATATATAGACCAGTTTGGTAAGATTCTTTCATATGCCACTTAAAGTGGACCCGTCACCCAGACACAAAAATCTGTATAATAAAAGTCCTTTTCAAATTACACATGAAATCCAATTTCTATTTTTTATTAAAGCATTCATAGCTGTTGTAAACTCATTTAAAAATCTCAGCTGTCAATCAAATATTGTCTGCCCCGCCTCTATGCCTAGGCATAGAGGCGGGGCAGACAATTGCTTTCACTTTCCATTCAGCACTTCCTACATGTCACTGCTCTCCCCACGTTCCCCCAGTTCTCTTAACCATTTAATTGTGTAACCAGGACATGGGGATGGACATCAGGTCCCCATTCTGGTGCACAAACAAGATTCTGAGAAGATACAAGACTTGTCTTAATAACAGTGTCCACAAAATGGCTGCTGCCTGTTTGCTATAATTATGAATTCCCAGACTGAAGGAAACAAGATTCAAATAATTTATAAAGTGTAATTAAAGTTCATTTTGCTTGACTAATGTGATAAAATAGGATTTTGAATAATTTTTTTGGGTGACGGGTCCACTTTAATATGATATAAACTATGTGTTGCTTAAGTGTTAATTTTGGGGGTATAGTTTTCCTTTAAAGAAGGACAGTGATGAGTCTGGCACCAGTCAAACCCCTTAAACCAATGACCCTTCAGGTGCAAGTACATTTATGCCCATTACACACACTGACCGTATTACCTGCGTCTGCAATGCCACAAAGTGAATCAGGGCCCTTAGCCTAGTAACAGTAACTAGGTGAATAACCCCAAATAAACAGACGTGTGCCATGGCATTCTGCCGCCTGTACAGCATAACATATAATGGAGAATTCACATAGCAGATATGCAACATGGCAACCCTGGCTCAGACAAATTCACTGACTAAACTCTCTACCCACTTCCAAGACACCGAATCTCCCTCCACCAAGTAGATTGGCTAATCCCACTTCCTCTTTCCCATCATCCCCTGCTCCTGAGTGTGCAGGAAAGAGACAGTTGGCAGGAGAGGCAGAGAAGCAGCATGATTTGATCTCTCAACAGCTACAGCCAAACAGTCTCCCAGCACATCAGACAGACAGCTTTCCCAGCACAACAGACAGACAGCTTTCCCAGCACAGCAGACAGGCAGCTTTCCCAGGTAAGGAATCATCCAGTCCTGATTTTGACTCTGGGAATAGTGTGTGTTACAACAAGAGCAGTTGGGCAGCCCTGCTACAGACACACCTAAGCAGATCTGAAGAGATCCATGTGTATCATGGACACACCCATTATGCCCTCTGCCCCCAGTCTACCTTATGTGTGCCTCTGTTCTGCCCACATGCCCCAATCACCCCTTCCTACTGATTTGGTTAAGAAGAGATTGTGGTGGAATATGTGGATGGAGCTAAATCAGGGTGGTTAGAAAGTGTTAGTGACCCCATGTGTCATGTTAGATCCCCACAGCTGAACCTCTAGCCCCAAAAATAAATGCCTAGTGATATTAGAGTTGCACTAAATCAGGTTTAATTAATTAGAATTAGTTGTTAGTTGAATTTTTAACAAATACAAACGTCAAAGCCTTCACATGGGGCTGATGTCAGTTATACGGCAAGATGGCTGGAAAAGTGGCAGTTACAGGAATGACAGTTACAGCACTGGCATCGAAGTTGAGTGCAACACAGACAGGATTGTCAGTTGCAGCACTGGCATCAGAGGTGAGTGCAACACCGATGCTTTGTTAGAGCAGACTATATCATTTTTAGGAAAGAATTGGGTGCCATTTTAGCAAGTGAGGAAATACAAGATTAGGGCTGTCTTTAGTGATGATGGACCCCAAAACAAAATAATCTCATTGGGGTTGCTACAGATTTAGTTCATTTTCTGTTTTAGTAAATCAGCCATTGTATTTTTTTTTCTAACTAGGACGACGCAAGCAAGGGAAAGTAACACCCATTGTCATCAGATAAATTTGGTTAAGAAGAGATTGTGGTGGAATATGTGGATGGAGCTGTTACTGCATTGAGAGGGTGAGGGGGTAAATCAGGGTGGTTAGAAAGTGTTAGTGACCCCATGTGTCATGTTAGATCCCCACAGCTGAAGCTCTAGCCCCAAAAATAAATGTCCAGTGATATTGCAGTTACACTAAATCAGATTTAAATCATGTTTATTGTAATAGCCTGTACCAAAAGACAGAATTAGGAGGTGTTAGTTGAATTTTTAACAAATATAAAAGTCAAAGCCTTCACGTGGGGCTGATGTCAGTTATATGGCAAGATGGCTAGAAAAGTGGCAGTTACAGGAATGACAGTTACAGCACTGGCATCGAAGATGAGTGCAACACAGACAGGATTGTCAGTTGCAGCGCTGGCATCAGAGGTGAGTGCAACACCGATGCTTTGTTAGAGCAGACTATATCATTTTAGGAAAGGATTGGGTGCCAATTTAGCAAGTGAGGAAATAAAAGATTAGGGTTGCCTTTAGTGAAGATGGACCCCAAAACAAAATAATCTCAGTGGAGTTGCTACAGATTTAGTTCATTTTCTGTTTTGGTAAATCAGCCTATGATTTTTTTCCCATCTAGGATGATGCAAGGAAGGGAAAAGAACACCCACGGACATCAGATAAAAGACACAGATGAAGAAGTGATCTGCTCAACAGCAAAGGTCATCTTCTGTAAAGCCTTCAGGTTCTTCAGTGAGAGAAGGTAATGTGATTGGTTATTTTTTTCTAACCCTTCTGGGTCCAAGCAAATACCATTCAGGTCAATAGAGGGGCAATTCTGAGCTGTTTGCTACTAGTCTGCTAAGCTGCAAGTCACACAGTAAAATGCTAGATGTTGCCACGCGTTCCATTGCCCTAAATGATTTTAATAAAGCAAGTCTAACACTGAGTCACCCAAACTCACAGCCAAAGGTTTTCAATTCTATTTGTCTCTATAAATTTACCATCCTCTCCCCATAATTCTCCTTTTCATTCTCGTATCCCATATTGTACCATAATATACTTAATTCCTTTTTAAATTCTTTATAAGTGTCTTTTGCACAAGCTCTATGGGGTTATGAAATAAAAAGCAGTAAGATTGCCCAAGTACATAAATCTATAGCAACCAATCAGCAGGTAGCATTAACTGGTCACCTGTTTAAAGTGATACTGACACTAAAAAATTTGTTTCAAAATATTAATCTACATTAAAAGATGCCTATTGGTCATGTTGAACATTTTTCACTGATATTTCTGCTTTTGTAAGTAATTGTTACTTGAAGGTCCTAAACCTGAATGTTTTGCCAACCTGACTGTCCCTTCTCAGCTTGTCAGTGGGAGTTACTAATGCTAATGGACTACTGCTGCACAAATATGGCAGCCCCCCATAGAGTAACATGGGAATAAGAAATATTATGTAAAAGCATCTGGCAAATACTTTTATGGCAAAATGCATGCAAATACAATATTATGATAGATATAAAAAAAAAGGTTATTTCTCGTGTATTTCCCTTTTCACTGCAATCTGTGAATCATGAATCTTGATCTGACCCTTCACCTCTCATTCTAATTTGTATTGGTTAGCGGCCCTGACCCCTGTATTATATTGTGAGCAGTGTTGTGTCTGTCATACTGCTGTTATACTGGTCTGGTGCCCAAGGCAGGATCTCTGTAGTTTTGGTTGGTCACAGAAAATATGAGACCTAAAATAGTAAATATAAGAACAATAGTCTGAGGAACTCTCCTGTTTCTCTATACTCAGTATTCCATACATACCATTCACAATATCATGCACACGGATTGCTGTAACACCCACAAGCCACATGCTAAGCTCTTCGCTGCTGTCCCGTCTGTTAGCCCAGCTCGACTGTAATGTGGGGAAGAAGGCATGCCCCATTACGGAGGACAGACAGTGGTGCCGGAACACTTGGAGCATGAAGGCTGAGAAGTATCACTGCTCTATTGAGGGGTAAAGTCAGGCTTGCCATACAGGGTTCCCCTTCCCCCCATGGGTTTCTTGGGTGAAGCTTTGGCTGATCCCAATGGAAAGGGACCCTGCCTATCCTTGCAGTGGAGGAGGGTCCTGAAGACACCTGCACCCGCTGAGCCATCTGGAAATAAAGGGGCCCTTGCTTCTTAGAAGAGGGTCTGAAGAATCTGCACCTTTTGTATTTTTAGGTCACTGGATTTTCTGCACAGGATTCGGTAACAAAACCCATGGTCGGGAGGGGTTATCCCTGTCTCTTCGGAGGGGTAAAGCCGGGCTTTACAGTACAGGGTGCTTCTCCCAACATGTAAAGGGTGTAAACAGCTTAGCATTCTCTGCTCTTCACCCTTTTGGTAGTTTTCCCCCTCATTGTCTAATGTTATGCTGCTTATCTTCCTCGCTGTGCAACTTCACTTCCCCTTCTGTGCAAGTCTGTGCTTCTTTTTCTTTTCAAAGTCACTAGGATTAATTCTCATACCACCTTTACTTTCCCTTTTCAGCAAATGTGTCATTCAGAATTCCATATGCCCCTACACTACATCATGGACACACACTTTATTGTTTATTTAAAGGGAAAATCCAAAATTATGGCCCTAGATATATTTCAAAAGAGACTTTTCAAAAGAGCATGTAAACAGCTTAGTGTTCTGGGTTCTTCCCCCTTTTGTAGGGGGAAGTAATTCTGTACTTCTCTTTACTGCTGTGCAATTCCCTGCTTCTTCCCTTCCTCATGGAGCAATTCTGTACTTCTTCTCCTCTCCACTGTGCAATTCTGTGCTTCTTCTCTTCCACAATGTCCAAACGTCCATACGCACTATTCACTACATTATACACACTGATCCTTCCATTATTCCTGTAACACACACAAGCCACATGCTAAGCTCATCGCTGCTGTCCCGTCTGTTAGCCCAGCTCGACTGTAATGTTGGGATAGAAGGCATGCCCCATTACGGAGGACAGACAGTGGTGCCGGAACACTTGGAGCATGAAGGCTGAGAAGTATCACTGCTCTATTGAGGGGTACAGTCAGGCTTGACATACAGGGTTCCCCTTCCCCCCCATGGGTTTCCTTGGTGAAGCTTTGGCTGATCCCAGGGGAAAGGGACCCTGCCTATCCTTGCAGTGGAGGAGGGTCTGAAGACACCTGCACCCGCCGAGCCATCTGGAATAAAGGGGCCCTTTCTTCTTAGAAGAGGGTCTGAAGAATCTACACCTTTTGTATTTTTTGGTCACTGGATTTTCTGCAAAGGATTCGGTAACAAAACCCATGGTCGGGAGGGGTTATCCCTGTCTCTACGGAGGGGTAAAGCCGGGCTTTACAGTACAGGGTGCTTCTCCCAACATGTAAAGGGTGTAAACAGCTTAGCATTCTCTGCTCTTCCCCCTATTGGTAGTTTTCCCCCTCAATGTCTAATGTTATGCTGCTTCTCTTCCTCTCTGTGCAACTTCACTTCCCCTACTGTGCAAGTCTGTGCTTCTTTTTCTTTTCAAAGTCACTAGGCTTTATTATCATACCACCTTTACTTTCCCTTTTCAGCAAATGTGTCATTCAGAACTTCATATGCCCCTACACTACATCATGGACACACACTTTATTGTTTCTTTAAAGGGAAAATCCAAAATTATGGCCCTAGATATATTTAAAAAGAGACTTTTCTAAAGAGCATGTAAACAGCTTAGTGTCTGTGCTCTTCCCACTTTGGTAGTTGTGGCCCTTAATACTGTATATAATTCTGTACTTCTTCTCTTTACTGCTGTGCAATTCTCTACTTCTTCCCTTCCTCATTGAGCAATTCTATACTACTTCTCCTCTCCACTGTGCAATTCTGTTCTTCTTCTCTTCCACAATGTCCAAATGTGCAATTCTGTGCCGCTTCTTCTTTTTCCTATTGAGCAGTACATTAGTCCATACGCCATATTCACTACATTATACACACTGATTCCTCCCATTATTCCTGTAACACACAGAAGCCACATGCTAAGCTCTTCGCTGCTGTCCCGTCTGTTAGCCCAGCTCGACTGTAATGTGGGGAAGAAGGCATGCCCCATTACGGAGGACAGACAGTGGTGCCGGACCACTTGGAGCATGAAGGCTGAGAAGTATCATGCTCTATTGAGGGGTACAGCCAGGCTTGCCATAACAGGGGTTCCCCTTCCCCCCATGGGTTTCTCGGGTGAAGCTTTTGGCTGATCCAGTGGAAAGGGACCCCTGCCTATCCTTGCAGTGGAGGAGGGTCTTGAACACACCCTGCACCCGCCGAGTCATCTGGAATAAAGGGGCCCTTTCTTCTTAGAAGAGGGTCTGAAGAATCTACAACCTTTTGTATTTTTAGGTCACTGGGTTTTCTGCAAAGGATTCCGTAACAAAACCCATGGTCGGGAGGGGTTATCCCTGTCTCTTCGGAGGGGTAAAGCCGGGCTTTAACAGTACAGGGTGCTTCTCCCAACATGTAAAGGGTGTAAACAGCTTAGCAATTCTCTGCTCTTCCCCTTTTGGTAGTTTTCCCCCTCATTTGTCTAACGTTATGCTGCTTCTCTCCCCTACTGTGGCAAGTCTGTGCTTCTTTTTCTTTTCAAGTCACTAGGATTAATTCTCATACCGCCTTTACTTTCCCTTTTTCAGCAAATGTGTCATTCAGAACTCCATATGCCCCTGTCACTACATCATGGACACATACTTTATTTTTTTATTTAAAGGGAAAAATCCAAAATTATGGCCCCTAGATATATTTTAAAAGAGACTTTTCAAAAGAGCATGTAAACAACTTAGTGTTCTGTGCTCTTCCCCCTTTTGTAGGTTTTGGCCCTTAATATATAATTCTGTACTTCTCTTTACTTCTGTGCAATTCCCTGCTTCTTCCCTTCCTCATTGAACAATTCTGTACTTCTTCTCCTCTCCACAGTGCAATTCTGTGCTTCTTCTCTTCCACAATGTCCAAATGTGCAATTCTGTGCCGCTTCTTCTTTTTCCTAGTGAGCTGTACATTAGTCCAGACGCACTATTCACTACATTATACACACTGATCCTTCCATTATTCCTGTAACACACACAAGCCACATGCTAAGCTCTTCGCTGC